>NC_068987.1:2998234-2999356 GCF_001194135.2 Octopus bimaculoides
CAGCTCCTGTCAAACCATCCGACCCATGCCAGCAGGGGAAACAGATGTTGAGTAGTGATGATGATGATGCGTTCTCTGATGAGATGGAATGGTAAAGCACCTGTTGCATAAATCGGTAATGTAGTTCCCTTGCAAGACATAGATTGACAGTCCTCTTCAATGGACGTGTTGTGCCACACAAGTCATTATTCATTAACATCTTATATGAAGTCTATTCAGTCCTGGTTTTTTTTTTGTGTTGAGTGAGCTTAATCACATCACTCAACATGAATGTTGATGACTGAACACTTTGAAACAGCCCCCACTCCCTCCTCCACCTCTTGTATCTTATCTATTTCCATCATTTCAGCTTCATATTGAAACCTTCTGTTGTACAGATTACATGCACACACACAAACACACTCTCACACACACACACACACACACACACACTCACACACATACACACACATCCATCCATCCATCCATTCATTCACACACACATCCATCCATACACACACATCTATTCATGCACACACACACACATCCATCAATTCACAAACACACACACATCCATCCATCCACACACACACACACACACACACAGTATATGTGCATTGTGTTTTACAATAGTATTCTTATTGTTGTTGTACTTTTGCAGGACGCCAGTGTGAAATGGAAAGAAGTGTCCCCTTATGTGAAGTTGGTCGGGAATGAAGCTGTTATTGTACAGGAAGCTGCCAGGATCCATGATGCTTACAACTGATGGGTGGGGGTGTATGATGGGGGGAATGGGATGAGATGGGGGTGGGGGTTAATTGAAGACAACCACAACAACAACACTTATAAATAAAATTATAACATTTATTTAGTCTTTGTTGTTAATTACACCACCCCCACTTGCCTCTTTAATTACGCCTCCCTCACCCCTCTTTCATTACATATCTCCCACCCCCTCTTCAATTAAACTTCCCCATATCCCACTTTAATTACACCTCCCTCTTTAATTACCCGTCCCCATCTCCCTCCTTAATTACACCCTCTCCCTTTATATCCTGTTTTTTTTTAAATTCTATCTAAATTTCTGAACCATAGAATTGTTGTCATGGTTACAGGTTTCCAACATCATACTCACTGTTTCCC
>NC_068987.1:2999888-3000940 GCF_001194135.2 Octopus bimaculoides
TTTAAATGATAGAAAATAATAAATAAAAATAATAAAAAATGAAAAAGATTATATAACTCAATCAATAATAGAAGTAAAAAGAAAAAAGAAACAAATATAAAATAGAACAAAATGTTTTTTTAATAAAGTGTGTAAGGAAAGTCACTGAAAAGAGGGGGTCATGTGGGGTCTGAAAAGTGTTTGTGTATGTAGGGGGCATCGGATCTATACAATATATATTCTATTATTGCTTTTTGATTTGTTTCAGTCATTTTACTTCGGCCATGCTGGAGCATTGCCTTTAGTCGAAGAAATCAACCCCAGGTCTTATTCTTTGTAAGCCTAGTACTTATTCTATCAGTTCTCTTTTTGACGAACCGCTAAGTTACGGGGACGTAAACACAAACACACACACACACACACACATATATATATATGACGAGCTTCTTTCAGTTTTAAACTACGAAATCCACTCGCAAGGCTTTGGTCGGCCCGAGGCTATAGTAGAAGACACTTGCCCAAGGTGCCACGCAGTGGGACTGAACCTGGAACCATGTGGCGAGCAAGCAAGCTACTTACCACACAGCAACTCCTTATTGAAATTTATAGAAAAAACAAAAGTCGAAGACAGGTGTATAAACAACAAGCAAGTATATTAGTTTGATGGTCAGGAAAATGTAAAAGTCTTTTACATTTCAAGCCTATGCTCCTCAGCAGAAAGGAACGAGAGAAATTAAAGAGAGAGAGAATAAAAACAAAACTTGTAGATTTCAGCAATCCAGCATGGTGAATGAGAAAGAAGTAAATAGTGGGAACACACGGGGTGCGGACAATGAGGGTAGAGGTAGCGAGAGAGAGATGAGAGGAGGAAATGAGGTCGTAAATAGGGGAGGACAGTCTGTTGGTAGTTAGGTGTGGTGCTGGGGGGCAGAGGGGGGCAATAAAAGGTGTGCTTGAAGTTGGTTGGGAAACTTCAGCTTTGTAAAAGTCTACACACCACCACCATATATATATGTAAGACTATATCCATAAAATACTTCTCCAACCTTACCTTTGCTCTCTTTATCCTTTTG
>NC_068987.1:3001040-3010714 GCF_001194135.2 Octopus bimaculoides
ACAGACAGACAGACACACACACATTCTCATTTTTATATATATAGATAACCATAGTATTATCAGAAGACACAACATATTATGAAAAGGTACAACACTACAGTCAACAGAAAATAATGAAGGGCCTAAAAACAATGTTAAACCTATACAGAGAAGGGCTCACTGTTTTTTACTTTTTCTGTTTTTTACTCTAGGCACAAGGCCCTAAATTTTGGGGGAGGGGGCTAGTTGATTAGATTGACTCCAGTATGCAACTGGTACTTAATTTATCGTCCCCAAAAGGATGAAAGGCAAAGTCAACCTCAGTGGAATTTGAACTCAGAACTTAAAGATGGGCAAAATACCCCTAAGCATTTCGTCCAGTGTGTTAACAATTCTGCCAGCTCACCACCTTAATGTATACGACTATATGACTTTCTTCAATGGTATATGACTAACTTCAATAGTAAATCCAGTCAATTGTACGGTATTCCTAAGATACACAAAAGTGAAAAAATAAGTAATGCATGCAGGGGAGCCACAGGCATTATAGTCAAGATACCTACTCCTAATGACCTCAAATTAGGACCCATAATAGCAGGCCCCACATGTGAAACTCAACACCTCTGTAACTTTTTAGACACCCTCTTAAAACTATCAAAAGCTACTTAAGGGACGACCTGGATATTCTCAATCAGCACATGCTGCACTGCTTGGCATTTACACAAGAAGGTCCAAAATGAACATTCCAGAGTGTTTGGGTGTCAATTTGAGGACAGAGCAATCTGAGGACATGTACCGAGAGTGATAAGAATCAAACATCCAGTCAGCATCATGGTGTTTGGAGTGATCACTAGTGATGGCAACATTATGCCTCCATTCATCTTCCCACACAGTCCCACACTCAACACAGAGATTTACATCAAGTGCCTGGAGGAGGTAGCACAGCCCTGGGTCAAGAGGGTGGCTGCTGGAAGACCCTATGTCTGGTAACAGGATTCTGTACCTTGCTACACAAGCAAGAGAACCCAGTCGTAGCTGTCAGACAATTTCTGTGATCACATAAACCCCTGACATCTGGTCAACTAACTCCCCAGATGGGTGAAGAACAATTAAGATGGCTATTTATTAAGGTGATTATGAGATTTGTTGTTACCACATATAAAAAATATACAACTTTGTCGAGTTGTTTGATGTACACAGCTTGCTTGAAGATCTCCAGTCCATTCGTTTCTTTAGTAGTTAGTTTTATCTCTGCGACAACTCAAGAGAAACAGAGAGTAAAAGGAATGTGGATGGATAGAAAGGATGATAAACCTACTCTTGCTCATTGTTCAACATACTGGAAGATATGTTGTTGGCTGAGACCAAATTACCAAAGCAGTCGGCCGATATCTGGTTGTGTATTTATATTCTCGCCAATTAAATTAGGCCCAGCCAAAACAATAGGACTTCTCCATTATATCAAGTTTGAACTGTGATTAACTCAAAAACGTCTAGGATGTCAATTTATTTTCTTTAATCCCTTAGTACAAAAAGTCTAAGACAATAGACTGAGGATTTATTTGACAATGTGGAAAAATGTGGATTTGCTTTCAAATCTCAGCTTAGGCATTTTGTAGTTGTTTGCTACAAACACTAATTAACAGGCTTGACTAATCAAAATTACCCTTGGAGAAACAACCATGATTGAGGTATGTCTTTTTCAAATGTATTTTACAGGAATGTTTATGACATTTTAAATTATAACTTTTACTCAATCATCACAAAAATTATGTATATTATCATTCACATTCATTTTTATATTGGTCCTGCAATATTTTCATTTCATTCTACCTTTTTTTTCTTTCTTTCTTTATTTCTCCTTTAGTTAAACAGAATTATGAAACTAAAACAACGAACCCTCTTTCTACTTATATGTGTATGTGGTGCAGTAACCTTCATGCTGTTTAGCAAATGGTATCACAGCAAAGCATTAGAAAGTATAGAAGTTAGGAAAAAGATGGTAGACTGCAGGCTTCTATTTAGAGTAGATCTTGACTATGTCAAAAAGGTTAGCTTAATAAAACAAAATAACAATACAGATACCATTTATCATCTGAAGAAACTTTCAGAAAATTGTTCCAATTTCCGTCTGCAACATGGATATTTTAGCAAACTGGTTACTCAAATGGAGCTCGATTACCCAATTGCATTTGCTATCAAAATGTATGACAAACCAAAGCAATTTGAAAGATTATTAAGAGCAATCTACTTACCACATAATGTTTATTGTATCCATGTTGATGCGAAGACTGATAACAGTGTATTTGAACTGATAAAAAGCATCAGCATGTGTCTACCAAATGTTGTACTTGCAGAGAATCGAATAAATATTGTTTATGCTACATTTAGGCATTTACAAGCTGAACTAGAATGCATGAAGGCATGCATCAAATCAAATGTAAAATGGAAATACTACATAAATCTTACTGGCCAAGAATTTCCATTGAAGACAAACCTGGAATTAGTTGAAATTCTGAAGATTTTCAATGGAACGAACGATATTGAAGCATACAAGCACCCTAAAACTTTAGATTGGCGTGTAAAAAATAAGATAAAAATCAATGAGAAATCACTGAGTATAACAAATGAAAGCAAACTACCATTGAAATATCAAATACAGTTGTATAAAGGAAGTGCCTATGGGATGTTTTCACGAGACTTTGTTGAATTTGTCTTGGAAGATGATGTTGCAACGACCATTCTTAATTGGATGAATGATACATACTCACCAGAAGAAAATATCTGGTCAACTCTTAATTCCCTAGAATTTGCCCCAGGTGGCTCTGGTGGCATTGAAATCCGACATGATAAACATCACTTTGCCTCAAAAGCTGTGATATGGGACTGGGATCCGGTTAAATGTTTCGGTAAATCAATACGTAGTGTTTGTATTTATGGTATAGGAGATCTTCCATGGCTCAAAAGCCGTCCCCAAATAGTAGCCAATAAATTTGACGAAGATACCGATTCTATTGTCTTAGACTGTTTAGAAGAGTTGTTAACAAACAGAATGCTAATCCAAAATGATGATCAGCTCAACTGGCACTATTATCATAATCTTCCACATGTCATGCATAATGCAAAACTCAAAGCCAATGAAAAAACAAAAGAATTCCTGCAAAGCAAGAAAAGAAAATGGCTTTTGCAACAAGAACAATTTCTTAAACCTGTGACAAAGAGACAGAATATTACAGTAGCAAAACAATGAGCCAAAAAGTCTGCGTGAGTTGGAAAATGGTAGCATAGTTAAATTTATAAATCACTAACAAGCAGATACTAGCAACAACAACAATAACAATTTTTCCCAATTTTGGTACAAGATCCATTCTTACTCCTGAAAACTTAACTTTTGTGTCCAAAAATTCAATGCTAGCATTTGAAAAATAAAATGTAAATTTTATGTTAGTCTGAGTTTTTGGCATAACAGTCACAGAAACACAAAAAGTCAATTAAACTATTGAGTGACAGAGTTATTTTGCCATCCCACACCATCCCACTTTTACCTCCACCACCGCTCCAATCATCCACATCATAGGATTTGATCAAATCTTAAATACCAATTTTTGAGGATAAAACGGATTTGTACGGATTACTGGAACCATGCAAATGCTTTTGTACATCATTTCACTGGCATTTCAAAAGTGTTACATGAAAGTTATCAACATCTTGTGGAAAAATATTATCATTTCAAACAAATGTTTCATGTCACCTATGGTAGCCTCTAAATACAATAAAAATATAAGAGAATTATTAACCTCTACTTCTGACTCCAAGAAAACCAACATTGGAGTTTCTTCTGCACACTGTACCTTGAAAAACAGCCGCAAGAGAGGTAAGACCTGTTCATTGCACAACAACATGAGTCAAGTGAATTCCATCAGGAATCATAACAGAAATGTTATGATTTACGCGGAAGGTGGGACGTGTAGAGATTCCTATTTGGTGTACGCAGCAGAATGCATGAAACACAACTTGATTTATGTTGGTTGTACAACAGAATAATTAAACAAAGGATTTAATGGGCACAGATTCGACATCAGACACAATAGCAGTAGTTTGACAGAACCTGCCAAACATTTTGCATCAATTTTGGAAAAGACTTCAAAAATGCCTATTCTCAGAAAAACATTCTGAATCTGCCACACTTTCAGTTCTCAAAATGCATGAGGAGAAATATATTTGTGAATTGCTAACATCATGCTTTGATGGAATGAATAAAATGACAGGGGAATTTCATCATATTTATAAAATCTGTTTGATTAAATATTCTTCCTTTTACTTTTTTTCTTTTGTCTTTTTCTCTTTTTTTCTTTCTTTTTCTTTTTGTCAGTTGTAAAATTAGAATCTGACAGAGTACTATCTACAGAAATGAAAACGAAAATTGAGAAGGAGTACATCAGAAGGGTGAGAAAGCTAATGAAGTCAAAACTAAATGGTCTGAATTTAGTGAAGGCTGCAAATACTAGGGCAGTATCATTACTTAGATACTCAGCAGCTTTTGTAGATTTGACAAAAACTGAATTAGCAAAGCTATACAGAAAAACTAGGAAGGAATTCAATATGAATGGAGGACTTCATCCAAGGGCAGGAGTAGCAAGATTATACCTACCTAGAAAGGAAGGCAAAAGAGGGTTAATATCAGTGGAAGAGTTAGCTAGAGTAGATATAGACTCCTTTGTAGGTAATAGTAAAGAAAGTTTATTAAAAGCTGCTAGAGTCACAGTAAGACATAGAGAAACCAAAAATCCAAACGAAGTTAAACACCAGAAAAAAACCCCAGCAATTATCTGACTGCCAAGAGAAAGCGTTGCATGGTAGATTCCCAAAGATAGTTGCAAGAAATAGTAGTAGTGAGACATGGCTATGGTTGCAGAAAGAAAAGCTGAAGAGGGAGACAGAAAGTTTGTTAGTAGCTGCACAGGATCAAGCATTAAGGACTAATTGGATAAATGCCAAGATAGACAAAAACCAAGTAGATTCCTAATGAAGATTATGTTAATCAAAAGAGGAAAGTGTTACTCATATAGTAAGTGAATGCAGCATACTGGCACAGAAAGAATACAAGAAAAGATATAGCAATCCAGGGAGAGTAATCCACTGTAGAAAGCTAGGATTTGAACATTCTTAATAAATAGTATGAAGATGAACCTAGTAAAGTACTCGAAAGTAAGAAATATAAGATGTTGTGGGACTTTAACATTCAGACTGACAGAGGAATAGAAGCTGGGAGGCCAGATTTGGTAGTCGTAGATAAAGAGAATAGAAAGTGCCAGATAATTGACAATCCGCCTTTCACTCTGATGGAGAGGCCCTTTGTTACCAATAGAGGTAGGAGGTCTCTGAGCTTTGCCCAGCCTATTCTTATTCTAGTAGCTACGTTCTCGGATCATCCACCTCCGCTACTGACTTGGTCACCTACGTAACGGAAGTTATCTACTACCCCTAGTTTTCCCCACTGGCATTTGATGGATGCTATTTTCTGCACCTCCCACACACAAGAACTATTATCCCTATTAACTTTGCTCTGATATTGCTGCACCTCTTATATGTCCATAGCTTACACTGGCCACATCTTATGGAGTTTCTACCAATGTCTTTTCTGCAGACCGCAGAGGGCCTTCTACCTGAAGGGGTTTGTGATCTGTCTGCTCTCCTACTTACTAAGACTTTGGGTTTTGCTAGATTTACTCCAAGGCCTGAAATCTCCTCTCTAGTTCTAGTTGTGATTCAACTATAACAACGAGATCATCTCGTAGAGCTCCCACGGGCAGTCAGTCTCAAATTTCTCTGTTATTGTCCAGTAATACAGCATCGATTGTGCTCCTGCCTGGCACAAATCTGAACTGCATCTCATCCTAATTAGCTCTCTTCCTAATTAATTGATCTGTGGCCCCTTCTGTGACTTTCATCACCTGATCCAGCAGTTTGATGCCTCTGTAATAGGTTGTGTTACAGAATTCCAGTAGCCTTGTCCCCTCTTCATTTCGGGAACCAATTCCATAGATCCCCCCCCCCTGATACCAGGCTGCTGTCCCTCATGCCCATTGAAATCCCCACCCATGAAGATGAGATCAGTGTCACTTGTCTTTGAGGTCGCCTGTTCATTTGGTAGACCCGTTGCCAGTGCCACCTGACTGGCTCCCTGTGGCGTTGGCACGTAAAAAGCACCATCCAAATGTGGCTAATGCCAGTGCTGCCTGACTGGTCCGTGCCGGTGGCACATATAAAGCCCCCACTACACTCTCGTTAGGAAGGGCATCCAGCTGTAGAAACCTTGCCAGATCAGATTGGAGCCTGGTGCAGTCTACTGGCTTGCCAGTTCCCAGTCAAACCGTCCAACCCATGCCAGCATGGAAAACGGACGTTTAACAATGATGATGATGATGATGATGATGATGATGAAAAGTCTCTGCATATTTTTTGAATGGCTAATATGTCATAGACACTGTAAACGTTTTAGCTTCACCACACAATCAAATATCACATCATTTGGCAGACAGGTACAAACCTGAAATTTTTTAATATTGTATGTTTTTTGTTTTGTTTTTTTATGAATTCTTGTTGACGGAAGCTGAAAGAAGTCTTGTGAGTTTGTTTCTTTCTTCTTGCCTTGGCATTGCACGGTTGTTGTAAACGAGTGTCTCCATCGTACAAGTTGGTGTCCTTCATTTCCAATCTTCTATGAGAACATATCTGTTCGTGGGGAAATCTTAACTTACTTGGAAACAGATAAAGGTTGGTGACAGGGAGGGCATTCAGCTGTAGAACCCAGGCATGGAAAAATGGACTTTAAAACGGCAACAACGATGATGATGTGAGCAAGTTATCGAATACTTGAAATGGTATAGATTTTGTTGCTTTTAGAAACTGATTTCTTTTTTAATCTTAGAACGATTACATCAACATTTTCGTTATTTACATTTATGAAAACATATCGTTACAAAATTTCATTAAATAATATGCAATAAAGAGAAAGTTATAAGGAAACAATTTCAGAAAAACAGATATGGAAGTTGTCTTAGATTGGCGCTTAATTGTCTTGAACTGGCACTTAAACAATTGTTACAATTATGGGTTTCCATAATTAACCTTCAAGGGGAAATAACTCCCAACTTTATCTTCCGTATCTAAAAAAAAACAAAAACATACTAAAGTTTTGTTAGTTTTATAATTGTTGATGTTGTGTGGCCCCTGTTGATCCCTAAATCCTGCAGGCTTCTGAATTTGTAATCTTTACAACTATTCCATATGGAGAAATATGAGAAAATTAAAGTGGTTGGGCGTGGTGCCTACGGGTAGGTTATTTTTGTATATAAATTTTAACTAAGACACATTAAAAGCATTTGAACGACCTTATTATCAAAGAAGTCTTAAGACAAGACAACAGCATGTCGGTGGTTTGGGTGGTAGAGTATGTTACTGAGTCGAGATTTTATTTTAATCACTCGATGTCGTTTAGCAGGTGCGTGTGTAGTAGTAGTAGTAGTAGTAGTAGTAGTGGTGGTTGCGTTCCAGTTATATCCCAGATCTCCATGTCAAACCTTCGTTCTACACTTCGAAAGTTCCTGTACAAGTACAGGCCAGGACAAGACCTTCAGTTGCCCATCTATTTAAGCCTCGTATATCACACCGATGTTGTCCGAAGGAAAAGCAAGCCCAGTATCAATGGTGTTGCTGTTTGAGTACAAGTTGTTGGAACTGATACTATAAGACATCTGGTGGTACATTGCCCTTTATTGGTGTTTTATTTATCGACCAGCGGGAAGAAAGGTACCGTTGACAGGATTCGAACTCAGGAAGAGCACAGGGCCAGGACAAATACTGTGCTATTTTCTGTGCCATTCGTATCATTCTGCCAATTCACTAGTAGCCTTATTCTAATGTGAAGTACAGTTCTTATTCTACTATTATCATTTCATACACATTCAGGATGTATTACAAGTATATAAAATCAATCCCTGTAATCCACTCGGACTTTTGACGTGTGTTGTGTTGTCGTTGTTCATTGATGTTTGTGGAGATGGAAAATGTCTTTCTGGAGCTGCGACTAAAAATTATTTACGACACTCTAGAACAATTAACAGAAGTTTTGTTTATTGTTTATTTATTGATCTTCGGATTAAGAATAAAGGGACAGTTTATACACACCACGGGAGACATACTACTTGGGTCTACAACAAAATAGCTGGTGTGTACCTATCTGTGATTCGCCCATCACAACTGGGAAAATAATCGCGCTGAATTCACGATGGCAAAATCTGTACCTTCCATTTGCGTGGCTGGTGAATGATAAACGAGAATAGAGTCGTTATGGCAACTGCCTCAACACTCAGAATTTGCAGCCAAAAACACATCTTTTATACAACTCATTAGAAGGTTCTAGAAAGTTGTATCACGTGATGGCTTGTTGCTCATCGATTGGTTAATTGTCACTCCTATCCAACGATTCATTTTCAAATCCACTGCACTTTATTTTATTGATGCCCTTCCATCAGAAGACAGAGGTAAATTTCTCCCCTGTAGGATTCGAAATCAGAATGTCAAGTGTTGTAGCTTCTACAGAGGATCAGTAACTGTGTCACACTGAATCTCCCCAAGAACTACATTAAGGATACACGTGTCTGTAGAGTTCTCATCCACTTGCACATTAATTTCATGAGCAGGCTGTTCCACTGATTGGATCAACTGGAACTCTCATCATTGTAACCAATGGAGTGCAAAAGATGTGTGAGTTTAGAGGGGTATATTATTTGGGTGGATACTGTGGTAGCTCTCGTGTTCCAGGTTACAGCTAACTGCATCAATTAGTATTTTACATCTCTGACAAATAGAATGTTGTAGGGAAGGTGGACATTAAACGATGATAGTATACCCTTCCCACGTGACAAGTGGTATGAATTAGTCACTATAAATAAGAGAGAACAAGAGAGTACCTGAAATATCAAAAAAGGAAACTAATTCAAAAATCCCTTCTGGTACGTACATCACATTTCTCAGGGGACCTGAAAACATGTCATAGAATGGCGCACAAGAACAAAAGATGACTTGTTGCTCAATGCAGTCTGGGCCTTGTCAGCCCCTGGTATCATGCTGAACAACAGACCATATGAGGTGTTGTAGTTTGGAGAGTTCTGCACACTGAAAGAGGACAGTGGTCATTCGGTTATACTGAGGTTATTAACAGAAGCACACAGCATGAAATTGGGGACTGACTGAAGGTAATGGGGGTTTGTTGGTGTATTGGATGAAACTCAACTCGGTTGCAACCACTTGGAGGAGCAGATATCCCACATTATATTGCATTCATGATAAAGCCATACATTTTAACATATATGTGTGTATGGCCGTTGCCAGTACCGCCTGACTGGCTCCCGTAGGATTTTCGAGCGAGATCGTTGCCAGTGCCCCTGGACTGGCTTGTGCGGGTGGCACATAAAAGACACCATTTCGAGCGTGGCCGTTTTCGTGCGGGTGACACGTAAAAGCACCCACTACACTCTCTGAGTGGTTGGCGTTAGGAAGGGCATCCAGCTGTAGAAACTCTGCCAAATCAGACTGGAGCCTGGTGTTGCCATCCGGTTTCACCAGTCCTCAGTCAAATCGTCCAACCCATGCTAGCATGGAAAGCGGACGTTAAACGATGATGATGATGT
>NC_068987.1:3011435-3015424 GCF_001194135.2 Octopus bimaculoides
TATATATGTGTATATGCGGAAACTCCCTTCGGTCATGAATGACCATGGGATTGCACCTAGAAAGTTACCCTCCCAGGCACAAGTCCGGGCAAGGTTGTTTATGGAAGACCAGCAGTCACCCATGCATACCAGCCTCCCCTCTCACGCCACTGATGTTATCCAAGGGAAAGGCAAAGGGGCCGATACAGCTTGGCACCAGTGATGTTGCAGCTCATTTCTACAGCTGAGTGAACTGGAGCAATGTGAAATAAAGTGTCTTGCTCAAGAAAACAACACCCAGCCCAGTCTGGGATTTGAACTCACAATCTCACAATCAAAAGCTCGACGCTCTAACCACTGAGCCATGCGCCTTCACACACACACACATACACACACACATATATATATATATTTAACATCTATGTTCCATGCAGGCATGGGTTGGACTGCAGTTTGATCTGGTAGTGGCAGTGGCGATGGTGGTGATGCTGCTGCTGCCGGGTGAACGGGGTGATGGTGGTGGTGGTGATGAGGATGAGGATGACGTATACAAAAACATACTTTTCCTTGTTTTTATTTAATTTTTGTCCCCAAAATTGTTATATTCTTGTTAAAAGTGGATATTTATGTAAATTCAATCTTAATCAATTCCAGAACTGTTTATCTTTGCCGTCGCTTGAGTGACAAGAAATTATTAATCATTAAGCAAATACCAGTGGAACAGATGACTAAAGATGAAAGACAGACAGCTTTGAATGAGGTGAAAGTTCTGTCGATGCTTAACAACCCTTTTATCATCAAATATTATGAGAACTTTCTAGAAGACAAAGCCTTAATGATTGTCATGGAATACGCACAAGGTTTGTATATTTAAGATCCTTTCCACTGTCATTGGTCGTGAGGGTGAGGTTGACAAGTCTGATTCCCAACCACATGGTCCTGGGCTCAATCTCAATGCATGACACTTTGGGTAAGTCTCTTCTGCTATAGTCCCAGGCTAACCAACGTTTTGGGAGTGGATTTGTTAAAAGGAAACTGAAAGAAGCTTGTATGTATATGTATATATATGGTGGTTGTCTACTCCTTAAACAGAGTTTGACCACCTCCTGCACCTACACCTTAGCCCTTTCATGGCGTCTGATGTGGCTTTTTAAACCAGACAGTGTTTTGAAAAAACACCCACACAGATTGCACCTCTGATTTGCACTACCAATACCTGCAAGTAAGTTCTGCTCATTGTGGATCCTAACATGTCTTTTAAGACCCCCATTGGATTTGCAAACCCTCTGGCACACACCACATTCAAATGTGTATATATATATATATATATATATAGTAATATAAATAATATATATATATGTGTGTGTGTGTATTTATATATATATATATATATATGATCAAAGACTTGTATTTCGTGTTGCAAGACAGTGTGTGAGAGAGAATCATGATATGTAGTAGGAGAGAAATGTGTCCGCTTGGATGATGACTCACTTGCACTAAACGAGGCTGCAAAGAGAGAGAGGACTGGAGACACCACTATGAAAGGCTGCTTAATAAAGAGAATGAATGGGAGGAAGAGAGTCTGCCGCATGTCGACCCAACAGAGGGACCAGCCATCCGAATTGACAGTACCTGGGTAGATAAAGCGATCAAGAGTATGAAGACAGGGAAAGCAGCCGGCCCATCAGGAATCACTGCAGAGATGCTCAAAATATCTGGCAGTGTCGGCTATAGCCTAGTCGCCCATATAGTTAATTTATTGGTTTGCTCAACAATGTGTCTGTCTGTTGCTGAAATACATTGGCAAAAGACACACACACATAGACACATCATCATCATAATCTAATGTCTGTTTCCAGTGCTGGCATGGGTTGGACTGTTTGACAGCAACTGGTGGGCCACATGACAGGCCCAAGCTTTAATGTCTGTTTTGACATGGTCCCTATGGCTTGATTCTCTTCCTTATGCCAACCACTTTATAGAGTGTTCTGGGTGCTTGGACAGTTTCATCATCATTATCATCATCGTTTAATGTCTGTTTTCTATGCTGGCATGGGTTGGATGGTTTGACTGAGGTCTGGAAAGCCAGTGGCTCCAATCTGATATGGCAATGTTTCTACAGCTGGATGGCCTTCCTAACACCAGCCACTCTGAGAGTGTAGTGTAATGGGTGCTTTTTACATTCCACTGGCACAGGAGCCAGTGGGTGCTTTTTACGTGCCACCGGCATGGGAGCCAGTCACCAGATTTCAATTATAAAGCATTAGTCAACATGGGTGTGTGGTAGCAGACATGGCCCATGGCACCATGCATAGAATCAAACCCAGTTCCAAGCTGCTACAAGGTTGAACACACAGCTATGTCTATCTACATCCACTTTTGAAAGGCACCTGTAAAAGAAATTAGATTTATGCTTTCAAATGTTGGAATCATTAAAAATCTGGTTAATTAGTCATCAGGTTCGCTGATAATGTGCAGATTAGTGAAGTGTGAAACACAAGTGTCCTTTCCCCAGAACAACCCAATTCAGTTTTAAAAGATAAACAACTTGTAAAATGAGATTAGAAGCCCAAAACATGGCACAAGTATCTACTTTACCATTGAACCTTTCCCACTTTTAGATAACAAACCTATATCTCTAATCTCAGCTATTTATTGTACTTCTCAGAAATTTCTCAACCCTCCCTTAGTGACTCGAATGTATGACATTGTGTTAAGGTGGCGAGTTGGCAGAATTGTTCCTGCACCGGAAGAAAAGGACCTAACAGCATTTCTTTTTAGTTCAAATGTTGTTGGAGTCCGTCCACTTTGACTTTCCTCCTTCCAGGACCAAGTAATTTAACAGTTAACTAATTGATTATCTGATGAATCATTTCATCCCTTAATCAATCCCTTTGTCAAAGTCTTTTTATAGCCATTCATCACTTCAGTAGCAGCCCCTCATCATTGATGAACCACTGTCTTCAGTGATGGACTGTTGTCAATGACAGACCATTGTCAGTGACGGACTCTTGACTGATCAAGGTTTGTCACCAGTTGCAAACTAGTGACGGTCTTCTTTACCCACATAAGTTTTTAGAATATGTGTGTCACATGATCAGTGCTCATGTGAGTAAATTTCATGTGTCTTTGCATGTTTCATTTGGATTTGTGTGTGTGTGTGCATGTTATGTGGCCAGTGTCTATGTCTACCTACATGTGTGCATAGGGAGCATTTGGTATGAGACGATTGTATATGAGGAGATATATGTATATGTTGATCAAGTTGTGTCTGGTATGAAATATCTAGTTGGCATGTAGAAGATTATAGAGGAGTTGAGGGTTGTCATTAAGGCCCATTGTCAAAAACGGTATCCAGCTGTAAGAACAAATACTCCTATAAGCTGTACGTCGTCACCTGCTGACATTGAAAGGTGAAAGTATAAAACAGTATGGGAGAATAAAGAAAGAGACTATCTTACTGATTTGTTTCTTTATTCTTTTAAAGGTGGGACATTGTTTGAATTATTACAGAGCCGTAATGGACAACTTTTGGATGAAGAGGTCAGTATTTCTGTTTTTAACTTTTCCTTGTAATTTATAAAAGTGTTTGTCTTCTCATATTAACATGGACTGGGTGAATCTGATGGTATCTCTGCTTGTCTGACAGAAGAGTACTTCTATGTGTGAAGGCATGTGGCCTTGTAGTTAGAGTGTTGGATTTGTTATCATATGGATATGAGTTCCGTTCCTTGACCAGGCAGTTCATTGTGTCCTTGAGCAAAGTACTTCATTTCCATTACTTCAGTTTGCCCGGCTGAATACTGGAACACCCCTCTGTCTCTCAGACTATCAACTTTCTGATGTCTCACAGGGTCAGCAATATCGAAGGGCTGAGAAGGTGTCCACATCTACTTGCAACTACATAAACATCTCGAATCATCTCAAACATTCAAATAAATCAGTGTTCATTATGAGCGATGTCAATGATTGCTTGACTCTCTCTCTCTCTCTCTCTCTCCCCCCCCCCC
>NC_068987.1:3015792-3024746 GCF_001194135.2 Octopus bimaculoides
CTCTTGTCGCAGAGATTTCCCAACTTTCCCCTGTTCCAGTTATTATCACACACCCCCGCCACACACACTCACATGCATGCAGCCCCTTAGTATTAACTGACTACATTTAGTGGTGGTCACTGCTAATTGAACTTGTATTGCTCACACACCATCTTTCTAAGGTGTCAAGCTGGCAGAAACGTTAGCACACCAGGTGAAATGCTTTGTGGTATTTCGTCTATCTTTATGTTCTGAGTTCAAATTCTGCCAAGGTCGACTTTGCCTTTCATCCTTTCAGGGTTGATAAATTAAGTACCAGTTGTGTACTGGAGTCAATCTAATTGACTGGTCCCCTCCCCAAAAATTTCAGGCCTTGTGCCTAAGTAGAAAAGACACCATCTCTCTGAAGAGCATCTCAGGCTGTTAGAGTTTCTTGAGCAAGGAAGACTTTTCCAAATTATGCTTATGGTAGGGTTGAACTCAGCACTACAAGTACAAGTCCCTCCATCACATTCTAACCTCTCATCACCCAACACAAAGCCACCTCCCTCAAGACTGTCCCACCCACTCTCAACTGAGTGGAGTCTTGTCTTGTAAGTTACGTGGTAAACTCACTGGTGCTAGTGTCAGATAAAGGCACCCAGTCCACTCTGGAAGGTGGTTGGCATTAGGAAGGACACCCAACTGTACAAACCAGGACAAAGCAGACAGCAGAGCTTGGTGTAGCCCTCTGGGTTGCCGGCCCCTCTCAATCCATCCAACCTCTGGGAGACAAATGTGAAATTGGGATTGGAAAATGTCTGTAAATCTGTTTGTTTTTATTTTTCCTTCACACAGGTCATCCTGCATTACTTTGCTCAGATGCTGTTGTCTCTTCAACATGTTGACTCCAAGCAAATTCTTCATCGAGACCTCAAGACACAGAACATACTCCTAGATAAAAAGAAACAGATTGTCAAAATCGGAGACTTTGGCATTTCCAAAGTTCTTAGCAGCAAAAGTAAAGCTTATACGGTAAGACTAGTTGTATGGAAGGAAAAGGAATGAAAGCATTGGGGATGAGAGAACAAAAATGATAATAAAGGACCATTTTGTGTGTGTGTGTATGGGTGGGTGGTGGTGGTGGCTGATTTATGGCTGAATGAAGATTAGAGGTGAGATGGAATCAGAGAAGAGTTTAAAATGAGGAATTTTGAAAAATTATAGATGAAAATTTTGTCTCAGAGTTGTAGAAAATGTGGTAATGTGGAATAAAATCTAGCGAACAGTGTTGTGTTAGATATAAGTGAACACTAGAAAATTACTATTTGTAAATCTCAATGAGAGATATTCAGCAACAGTACTTTGGAGTAAAGATTGTTTGCCAACATAACATGGCAGTCCTGGTTTAGGATGAATGTTGCTGTAACTTAGCCCCAGGAGACATTGTCTCCAGCTGGCTTTAGGACACGATCTGTGTCCTTATATTTTCAAACAAGGGAATCTAGCACCCCCACTCAGTCCTAAACCAGGACCGCCATGTTATGTTGGCAAATAATCTTTACTCCAAACATTATGCCTGAATAAAAGATGGGATAGTCAAGGTTGGATTGTCTTTTATCATATCTGCTCCATGAGGGCTGACCTGAAGGCTCTAGAACAACTACTTCTACTGCTTTTACTAATACTACTACTACTGTGGCTGTTGCCACTACTACAACATTACCTCCAGAAAAGTATTATTAACTATTAACTGGAGAATCACAAAGGTTAAGACAAGAAATAGGAAGTTGTGAAGTTCATGTCAGCTTCTAAGTGAAGGTTTGTGCCATAGAGGTTGGAGCGAAAGGTTTTGTGGAAAATCTGCTTGTGATCTTCTGAAACATCTCTCTTGAAAGAACAAGACCAAAGCCTTAAAGGTAATATCAGAGACATCAGAGAAATGCTCCAGCTGGATCTGGTTGAGGTAGAACAAAGACAAGCTCAATGCCTGTTGAAGGCAATGTTTTTGTATTTCGGTGCTAAAGGAAATAACTGTGAGGGAGTCGTTGCCATGGCGTCGACGTTTCACTGCTACCATGACAACCAGCGTTATTTCTTTGGGAACTGAATCAACAGAGAGGAGTTCCAACTTGATGAAAACCTCCAAACAGTTTAAATACACGGGTCTCCAGTATCCAAGTAGCCAAAAAGTATCAACAGAAGGGCAGCCAAGAGTCGTGGACTGGACCCCTTAGAATGTAAGAAATTAAGGGGCAAAACACCTGCCCGAGCAGGGGTTCTTCTCCGAAGACCTTCTGCTGTTCAGCTCTCTTGAGAGTTTCTTACCACAAGTTGGAAATTTCAATCACAAACATTCCTGAGTTATTTCCCTTGTAACTTTCCACGCGCGTCTTGCCACTCAATTTTTGTGTCTTTCAGAATAGACACGGAGATGTAGCTGTGTAGTTAGGACGATCACTTTACATCCACATGGTCGTTGGTTCAGTCCCCCTGCGCAGCATATTGGACAGATGTTTTCTACTACAGCCTTTGGCTGACCAATGCCTTGTGAATTCATTTGGTCCACAGAAACTGTGTGGAAGCCTATCATATGTGTGTGTTTATTTGGGCCCACTATTGCTTGACAACCAGTGTTGGTTTGTTGATGTCTGCGTAACTTAGTGGTTCTGCAAGAGGACAATTAACACAAATAACATTACAAGAAATCCTAAAACATCCTTATACATACGATAAAATAACTCCCAGTTATTAAAAAAAGCAAGTGCTGGCATTGATTTGTTCAAATAAACTCTTTGAGGTAATGCTCCAGCATGGCAACAGCAGTCAAATGATTGAGAAAAAGTTAAATATAATCGATAAAGATATAAAATGCATTTTCCTGTTGATCACAATGGTGGATTGCTGGATGTCGTTGGTTGAGTCTGATTATTTCTCTCCTGCCAGAAATAATTAATTTAGTGCTAACGCATCAAATTTGAAATAATTATGGAGGTATGGGCGTGGTTGAGTGGTTAAGAAGTTTGCTTCCCAACCACATGGTTTTGGGTTCAGTCCCAATGTGGGGCACCTTGGGCAAATGTCTTCTATTCATAACCCCAGAATGGATTTGGTAAACGAGACGGAAAAAAGCTTGTTCTGTGTGTGTGTATGTGTATATATAACTGTTTAACTTGTTTCAGTCATTTGACTGTGACCATGCTGGAGCACCGCCTTTAGTTGAGCAAATCGACCCCAGAACTTATTCTTTGTAAGCCTAATACTTATTCTATTGGTCACTGTTGCTGAACCGCTATGTTACGGGGACGTAAACACACCAGCGTCGGGTGTCAAGTAATGTTGGGGGAACAAACACAGACACACAAATACATACACACACACATATACAACAATCTTCTTTCAGTTTCCACCTACCAAATCCACTCACAACGGTTTGGTCAACCTGAGGCTGTTGTAGAAGACACTTGCCCAAGATGCCATGGGTGGGACTGAACTCAGAACCCTATGGCTGGGAAGCAAACTTCTTACCACACAGCCACGCCTATGCCTGTGTGTTAATATCTCCTTGTCTTGGCATCATGTAATTGTTGTAAATGAGCATCACTGTCATACAGGTTGTGGCCTTCATTTCCAATCTTCCATGAAAATATTTCAAGCCACAGGGAAATATAACCTTACTCAGAAAGAGTTGAGGGTTGGCAACAGGAATCAGAAGGGCCTGTGGTTATAGAATGAATCTCCATCTGACCCATACAAGCATGGAAAAGTGGACATTAAAATGATGATGATGATGATGTGTTAAAGAAAGGACAACATCATTATCTGAATGGCTTAGAGTAGTTTGGTAAGAAAGGGAAACAACTGAGACATGTTTCAGCTGTATTAAACCTCATAAGTGAAGTGCTTCTTCTACTGTTCTTGCTAAAGTATAAATCTATTTATTCTAAGTGTTTTAATTTTTCACACCTTCTCTCATATAACATTGTTCCTCTCTCGTTAGTGAAGCTCTCATCATTACATTAGCAACTAGAGCGACACCTATGCCTAATTAAAACATGTCCACATCTCTTTCTATATTTGCTGAAATAATTAAAATAACATCAATCAATAGACTGACATTGTCTTTTCCTCACCACATAATTATTTCCAACTAGAATCGTTACATTAAATATGTTAACACAAACTTAACTATTATTATTCCATGCTGATGATGTCTCTGAGTTATTAACAGTGGTTTATTGATATCCAATATGTTAAAAACAAATTCACAAACACAAATTTCCAGAACACACACACACACACACACACACACACACATTGTGAGACACATTACCTTTTACCAAAGCTTCTCTCTTCCAGGTTGTTGGTACCCCGTGTTACCTGTCTCCCGAACTCTGTTCTGGAATGCCGTATCCTTTGTTTCAAATATCACAAAACATCCCACTTCTGTTGTCGTTCACCAACACACAATTTTGGTGTGTTTTGCTTTTATAATATTCTTTGTTTTCAAGGCAAAGATCTGCCAGAATCGTTGTCATGCTGGGTAAAATGCTAAGCGTCATTTCGTCTGTTTTTATGTTCTGAGTTCAAATTCCATCGAGGTCAGCTTTGCTTGTCATCCTTTCAAACTTGATAAAAACAAGTACCTGTAATATACTGAGGTTCAATGTAAGGATTTGCTCCTTCCACCAAAATTTGAAACCAATATTCTTTCTGTTTTCTACCAGATTAGTTTATCACTAATCTCTATCACATGTCACAGTCAATAAATATTTTTCCCAGATTTCTAGCAATGTGCTGTCCTTGAGAAGACCTCCCAAGCCAAGTGAAATCGTAGTCGTGGCTGATGGTAGTGTCATGTAAGTGGTATTTAAAAAGCACATTTCAAGTGTCGGACCTCATGGAGGCAAAGCAACTGATGCCGGTGGCACGTGAAAAGCTACTTTTGAATATTGGGCCTCACAGAGGCAATGACCAAGACCTTTGGCATTATGTCATGCTTGAGAGGCTAAGTCAATTACATGGCCCCAGTATGCAACCGGTACTTATTTTATAGACCCCCCACCCCAAGGATGAAAGACAAAGTTACCCTTGGCAGAATTTGGACACAGATGCTGCTAAGTGTTTTACCTGACATGCTAACGATTCTGCCAGTTTGCCACCTTAATTACTAATAACAGCTAGAATTACAAAACGGTTAGGGGGTCATGTTAGGGGTCACGTATTTACTGGACCTAAAATTACTGACCTAGAAACGTGTTTCCTATTCTGTTATTCCTTAACCAATTACAAAGATATAACCAAAAAAGTGACATCTGGGCTCTTGGTTGTGTTCTTTATGAAATGGTTACTCTGAAACGAGCCTTCGAAGCATCGGTAAGTAACAATTTTTTAGTTAACCTCAACAATTGGCCAACATTTTTATTTCCAGAAAATATCACGGTAGTAAACACCAATTGATTTTCACCTCTTCTCGACTGTCATCTCTTGACCTTTCACCTTTCAACCTTCATCTTTTAACCTTCAACTTCTTAATCTTTAATATTCATCTCTTAATCCTCTCCTTTAATCCCAGTTTCTTTCTACATTGTTTACTTTTACATTTATAACATAATAAACATTATAAATTGGTTAAAAATGGTAATTATTTAGCCCCACAAGCACTTCAGCAGTGGCTGAGGATTGAACCAGATACTTCAGTTTGTTATTCAACATCTTGTTTGGATTCACTCACACTGCATCGATCGTCGCACAGAGTACCAAGGGTCACGACCAGGGGTGCCGGTTCTGGCACCTGCATTCGACAAGTCAACTACAGAACCAAACTCAAAATCGAAATTTGCCAGATGCAAGCATCCTGTTAAAGTATCGACTTTCAATGGAAGAACTTTTGGGATGTTAAATAATGCTGTTGATGATGAATCCATTATCCAGTGGTATTGGACACTATAATCTCCAGTTTGAGACAAAAAAGAGAGGAAAATACACTCCTGATACAATCTGTAGCATCGATAAATTCAGGAACAATTTAAAATGTCTTCTGCTTTACACTGATATTCCTTGACTGGAATGGTTTATTTGTTGGATAAAATGTTCTCCTTTCAGACAAAGAACATCCCTGAAATGTTAGATTCCTCTCCTCTTCGCAGCATGCAACCTTATTGAAACTCATAAGCTGTCTATTTATCTGTCTATCTATTGATCTGCTGTCTATTTATCTGTCTATCTATTGATCTGCTGTCTATGATCTGTCTATCTATGTGTCTATCTGTCTATCTATCTATCTATTGATCTGTCTATCTATGTGTGTCTATTTGTCTATCTATCTATTTGCCTCTCTGCCTATTTATCTCTCTATTTTTTTTTCAATTTGCCTATCTATCTGTCTATCTATCCTCTTATGTACCTCACTATCTGTTTGCTTATTTTATAAGTGTATCTATGTAATTATTTACTGACCAAATTGTCTGCCTGTTTATTTGTCTCCTTGTCTATCTGTCTATTTATGTCTATTTGTCTCTCTGCCTATTTATCTATCTGTTTATTTATCTGCCTATTCATCAATTTGTCTATCTACCTATTTACCATCTCTCCCAGAATCTTCCAGCTTTGATCATCAAAATTGTTGGAGGAACCTTTGAACCAATTCCTGATATTTACAGTGAAGAATCGCGATCACTCATTCTAAGCATGCTTCACCGAGATCCTAGCAGACGACCAACCATAAACCAGATTATCACACAACCTCGAATTATTAATCATGTTCTCTATCTTTATACTGACTGGGGCAAAATTCCATCAACCAGGTTTGTAAACTTTTTGTTCGTTTTATGGATTGTTAAGTTCTATCATCATCATCATCATCATCATTATTTCATCATCATCATCTTCATCATTGTCATCGTCATCATCATCACCAGCAATACTGCAATATTGGTGAACTGGCTTCATCTGTCTTTACATTTTGAGTTCAAATTCCGCTGAGGTCGACTTTGCCTTTCATCCGTTCGAGCTCGAAAAATTAAGTACCAGCTGTGTACTGGGGCCGATCTAATTGACTGGCTCCTTCCCCAAAAATTTTGGGCCTTGTGCCTAGAGTAGAAAAGAATATTGGTGAACTGGTATTTAGGTTGTACTAGCAGGGAGTTCTAGGGGACAGCATGCATGACCCACACCCAGCTTAGTGAGATTGAGGCAGCTGATGTTTTGTTTTTGAATTCCTGTCAATCAGATGTCTTCAGGTCCAATGTGAAAAATAAGGTGCTAAGGTTTCCCGAGGGATGCAGCGTAGCGCTCAGGTGAAGAAGGACACGTAAAGTGTTTATGTAGCGGATCTGGGAAGTGAGAGTAAGGGAAGCAGAGAGATGTGGAGGAGACGGTGTACAAGTTGGGAAGGGGTAAAGGATATTTTGTAGTTGTGGGGGGAAAAAGGGGAAAGACTGAGTAAAGTAGCCTGAGAAAGATTGGGAAGGGGAAGCAGTTTGCATATATAATCATGAAGTCATCATCATCATCATCATCGTTTAATGTCCATCTTCCATGCATGTATGGGTAGGACGGTTCACAGGAGTCGGCCAGGTGGAAAAACTACCCTAGGCTACTGTGTCTGTTTTGGCAGGGATTTTACGGCTGGATGCCCTTCCTAACACCAACCATTCCGCAGAATGGACTCAGTGCTTTTTACGTGGCACTAGCACAGGCAGTGTTAGTTTTGGCAAGATTTTTACAGGGTAGTGCTATTTGAAAAGATCCTGGTACAGAAAGCTTGTAAGCATCAAGCACTTACACAGCTTGTGTAGATGACAAAAAGCAGATAATATGTGATAAAGAAAGTTTAATAACTGTCCTCTCTTATATACTTTGTCCCATTTCAAAATCAATGCAAATTTCAATAAAGTGACAGCTACCATACAACTTACAGTTTAGCAACAAAACTTGCTAAGTATGTGAATATAAATCAGAATGTAAGGAACGGAAAAGGTAAATAAAGACTACATATGTTTCAAAGTTAAACTTTATATGTCTTACATAACTCATAACACATACAAAAACGGTTTAGTTAATCCTCAGGTTCAATTACCTTCAGTTGTTTATATCATTGCATAGAGAAGAGTGAACAATTCCCTAATTTGGCTACAGTAAAATGGTAAGTGGAAAAAGTTATTCAGTTGCTGCAACTATTTGAGAGCTGAATCCGTACATATTTCATCTTCTCTTTTGAGCTCCCAGTTACCTCCCCCTCTCCCAAAAACCACTTCCTTTTAAACTCCATCTCTTATTTTCATTATCATCCTTTCCCATACTACTTTCCACCATTTACCTCTTTCTTGTGCCTTCAATCGTCTCTCCCTTCCTTCTGAGCTGTCTTGCATGTTACTTAGCGGCCTCTGGTGTCCATTTTAGTGGTCTGCCAAAATGGAGCTGGTAAGGCCAAGAGCCACACCAGGCACTTTCGTCTGTTCTCGCATGGTTTCTATGGCCGGACGCTCTTCCTAATGCCAACCACTTTACAGAGTGTACTGGGTGCTTCTTATGGGGCACCAGCTCTGAGTCTAACAACCACAGCAATAACAATACCATGTGTTGTCTATCTACCAGGGTACAAAGACCATTGTCCAGTATTCAGCCTTCAGCACGGAACAGACAGTCAGTGAGAGGAGGCAATAATATAACAAACAGAGGTATGTCTGATAATGTCTTCCATTCTACTTGATTGAGCGACCCCATAACTGCTCCCTGTTGGCTCATAGTGAAATGGTAGTGATTGTACTGTTTATAGTATAGTAGTAGTACTAGCGGTGAGGGTCATGTATGTTGTTGTTGTTGTTGTTGTTGGTGGTGGTGGTGGTGGTAGAAGTGGTTGCTATGGTGATGGGGAATCTGCAGAGATTGTGGTGGTGGAAGTTGTAGTTGTAGCAATATTAATATTGTCACTTGTTGTTGTTGTTGTTGTTGTTGGTGGTGGTGGTGGTGGTAGAAGTGGTTGCTATGGTGAT
>NC_068987.1:3024756-3028413 GCF_001194135.2 Octopus bimaculoides
CTGTTTGTCTGTCTGCCTGCCTGCCTGTTTGTCTGTCTGCCTGCCTGCCTGTTTGTCTGTCTGCCTGCCTGCCTGTTTGTCTGATCCTACTGTGTTGTTACATCAATATTGATATCAGCCATGATAAATATTTGGAAGATGTTTATATCAAAAGTTGTTGTCATATCATTAATAACGATCAACCATTTCTTAGGATTGCTAAAGAAAACCACCACCACCACCACACACACATACACCACCACCATCACCTTATTGAATATCAACAGTTGTCACTAGTCATTGTGAGTCAATTAAAGGTTGCTTGTGTTGTTGTTGTTGTTGAAATAAAAGACATGGTTCCATGTATTTAGATTCATGTGGGGCAGTAACAGAATGATTGTTAATGGAGAGGAAATAGATGTATTGATGTTTTTTCAGGATTCAATAAAGGCCCAACTTCATAAATCTATTTTTACAATATTGTTGCATTTATTACAATCAACTTATCTAATGGCAATTAATAAGAAGAATAGACGAAGAACAAGTAATAAAATGATTTTATTCAAGACTGGTTGTGGGAAGGTTTGCATTGTTCTTATATGTTGAGATACAATTATTAAAAATGTTACAGCAGCTGTGAGTACAGAGAACCATATTGCAGGAACAGGACATTTTAATGTTGTGTCAGGGACACAGGAAGTCAAGTTACTATCTTGCTCTGACAAAAGACTTTATCCTTAATCTTAAATATTTTCTCTTCCTGACATCAAACTTATTTCATTCAGTCAACAAACTTTTTCTACTTCTTACTTTTGTGAACATTGACCATTGTTCAGTTTCCTTCGATTCAACTGTAAAAGCCAGGAAGATGTGGGATTGTTGCTCTAGAAATATTTTTTTTGATAAAGTGAAAATAGATTTGTCGAAAGATACATTAAATATTTTGTGATTGTTCTGGTTGTTTGTTTGTTTATTAAGATACTCTCTCAGAGAAAGCTCAGGCTGCGAGTTGTGTGTATTATTGGGGAGGTGGCATTCCACAACCACTGAAATTAACTCTGCCAAGTTGTGACACCCAAGTTATTCAAGTGGCAGCAGGAAGAACGCAGAAAGCCGCTGTCACTAAAAGTGGTCGATTATTTGTTTGGGAGGTAAGGTTTATTATAAACATTTAGCATGGTACAACTGGTAGTTTCTCAATGTCAACAGCCTGCTGACATTTCATTATGATTATGATTATTATTATTATTATTATTATTATTAACACTAACAAAGGCAGTGAGCTGCCAGAATGGTTAGCATGTTGTGCCAAATGCTTAGCGGCATTTCATCCATCTTTATGCTCTTGTGGTGAATGAGGGAGATTAGAAGTAAGACACCTACCTTCTCTTCATTGACGCAGTCCTCTCTGGTGGTAATGCACCCTTCCACGTGACCCAACCAGAACACTAAAAATAGCAGCTGCTGTCCCTCACCTTGTTGAAGCGCTCACACGTCCAGCGCTCTCGGTTACCCTGATCAAAAGGCCCAATCGTCCCCTGCCTGCCCTTGCTCTTCTGGTCAGTTCCCCAGCTACTGATGTCATCCCACAGTTCTGAGTTCAAATTCTGCCGAGGTCAACGTTGCCTTTCAACCTCTCGGAGTCAATAACATAATGCCAGCTGAGCACTGAGGTCAATGTAATCGACCTGGAAATTGCTGGCGTTGTGCCAAGATTTAAAAGCATTATTAACACTAACACTTTTACCTCCCCCCCACACACACACATAACCTCCTACACTCCTTATCATTTTCTTAGAATTCAATATATTTTCAAACACCATTCTTGCTTTACTTTGAGGAGACACCTTGAAAGATTAAGTTGTTTATTTACTCAAACTTGAAACTAATTTATCTTAACAAATCTCCATTAATCACCAGAAACGATTTCTTTATCAACTACAAAAGTAAAACACTAAAAAAGAACTATTTCCCTTCCTCCCAAAATTTCCTCACTTTTAAATAATTCAGTTATGTTTTTCGTGGACCCTTATCGCTACAATACCACACCATACTGTTACTCTACTGTGAACAGATCTCTGACTATTTCATCCATGAGCATTCCATTTGTTTGATCTCAACTGAATGAGATAGCATCAAAGTGGTTGAGTATTCCACAGTTACCTGTGTACCTTAATGTAATCCTCAGGTAGAATCAGTGGGACCAGACCCTTGAATTACAGCTACAGGTTCCTTAAATCTTATCTCAACCAAGAGCAGGGATTGAACCAGGGCCACAATCATTTCACCATACTTGCTATATTAATTCTATTCCATAAGATTATTCTACTTCACTAATATACACTAAAACAATACTATACAATAACTCTACTGTATTATAACTCTACTACTATACTGTACTATACCAGTGCTTCCTAAACTGGGTTCCGTGACCCCTGGCAGTCTGCAGAGGTAGTACTAGGGGTCCATAAACTAAATTCAAAATTTCATATATATATATATATATATATATATATATATATATATATATGCATATGTATGTATATATATATGCACATACACACACATACATTATAACCGAACAGAGAACAAAGGGAGCAGTCATTTAATTGCTGAGTGTTGCCAAATACTTAGAGATAAGCACAGTATCCTTGGGTAATGTCTACACATCAACAAACTATTTGTGGCTGGCAGGACACACCTTTAAGAGTGACATCAGGTAACCATGGTAACACAATATATAATAGGGATGACCTCAACACCCAGCTTTATTATTTATATGACAATACTTATCTAAGCATGCCACTCACCTGACCCTAGCTAATTACTGGTTATTTTTTTCTACTAATTAAGTCACCTGAATATCAGTCTCTCCTTTCTGTCTCGAGTGAAACATTGTTAAAGATCTTTAATCTTCAATGAGACCATCATTCATTGTTCTTCAACTTTCAGAGTACAGGAATTACTACTGACAGTGTCTTACCTGGAGCTGTAGAGAATTCTAGTCCTGCTTTTATACCAAGATACCTGGAAGGTCAAGCAGCCGTCACAATTCAACATGTTTCTTGTGGAGATCTTTTTGCTGCCTGTCTAACAGGTTAGTTCATTATAGCATCATCATCATCGTCATCGTCATCACCACAGATTCTGCACTCATCACTTTCTGCTGCGTTGTCTATTCTGTATTTCATGTAGTCTGTTCTTGGTGCTTGCTCCATTTCACAGCCTCCGTTTCTGGTTTTAAAAAAAGAAAAAAAAAATGGAACTGGAGGCTCTAAATTATAATTATTATTATTATCATTATTATTATTATTATTATCATCATCATCATCATTGTCATCATCAATTGTCTTTTACAGATCGAGGAATTCTAATGACTCTGGGAAGTGGTGCCAATGGTTGCCTGGGACATGGCAACTTTAATGATGTCACTCACGTGAGTTCCAGATACTCTTCTCACATTTATAATGTTCACAAGATATCATTTTCTTTCAGCATCATGTCTCCATGAATACCATCACCACCACTACCACCACCACCACCACTACCAACTACCACCACCACCACCACCATCATCCATCAAGTGAGGATTTCTGCCAAATTTGTGACTTTGGAGATTTGATATTCCACCAACATTTTCGGTACCCCCTACCCCTTGCTTTTGCTACGTTCACTTCT
>NC_068987.1:3028423-3031935 GCF_001194135.2 Octopus bimaculoides
CCCTTGCTTTTGCTACGTTCACTTCTGCAGTTACCCATCATTCCCTTTGCATCTCCCCTTTAAGGACTCTACCATCCAACTCTTACCCCTTTCACTCCCCCCCCCCCCAGTCTTCAATCAGAGAATCTCAGTAAAAGTATGTTTCGTATTACTGAGCTGAGATACTCTCTGTGCAGATTTGAGCAAAGTACCCCACACACCTGTACTGGTGTCAGGAGAGGAAACACCACTCCTACCATGCCTTCCCTGCCGCAAGTCATAGAAACCAAACCAAAACAAGTCTCATATGAGATCCAGTGTATGAGAGGAGTGGTGGCCCTTTATAAAACCTATCCTTAACTTCTTTGCAAACCACACCTGTACTACTCTGTCTCAATATTCACACCTGTCAGGTGACAAACCAGTAGAATCATTGGCATGCTGAGCAATATACTTAATGCAATTTGTCCACCTTTATGTTCTGAGTTCAAATTCCACTGAGGTTAACTTTGCCTTTTATCCTTTCAGGGGTCAATAAAATAAGGACCAGTTGTATACTGGGGTCAATGTAACTGGCTTACCCCTCCCCTAAATTTGCTGGCCTTGTGCCAACATTTGAGACCAGCATTTACACCTGTCCTTATCTTCCTTACTAGCCACACCTGTACTAATCTCTACAGCTGGGCCCTCTGCTTTTATTGTCTCAAACCCTGGCAGTTGTAATACAATGAACCAATGACCAAAAGTGCTCCAGCCATATCTTTGTATATTAGGGATTGCATTGTCCAAACTGTTCCTCTTTTTAGGACAGTAACAAGGGATTTGAGATTTGGCTGCTATTTTTTGCAAGTTGAGCTCAAGTTACAGCCCCAGTAGCTGACAGGAAGTAACTGTCACACGATCTCACTCACCACCACCACCACAATGACAACTTCTCCTGTTAATGATGACAGCTCCAGTTCACAGACAGTAGTTGAAAAGAATCTGATCTGTAGACATTCAACCTAACAGCAAACCACATTAATATTTGTGTGAGAGGCTTGTTAGCATGTTTGGTGGTTAAAGACACTACGAATAAATAAATATTCTATACATATATATATATATATATATATATATATATATATATATATATATAGGACTGGCATACATTCTATCAGAGAGCAACAATATGAAGGCCAAACAGTCTCAACATCAAATTAAATATAGGCTTTTGTTGAAAAGTTCAAGGAGAAAAACTGAAGAATTTATTTTGATAAATGAAATTATGAAAATGTCTAATTAGAAATAAAAAAGTATGTGAAATACTTTGGGAAAGAAATACATACAATTGTATATATGTATATATTGGTATTGTCTCACCCATGCTAGCATGGAACATGGATGTTAAATGATATTGGGAAAGGTTGGTAAGTTCTTGAGAGACCCCCCTTAACTGGGCGGGGATGCAGTAATGAGGGAGGTGGCTTTGTGCCAAGCATTGAGAGACTACAGTATGATAGGGGGACGGGAACAGGTGTCTGTCTTACTGTAGGGGATAAACATGGCTGGTCCAGCTGGAAAGGGAGAACAGATGATGGTGATGAAATGAGCGCATACCCTCAACATACAAGAAGGTGAATATAAGAGAGAATAGAATTGGGAAAGGTTGGTGAGTTCTTGAGAAAGTGACAAATGGTTAGGGATGCGGAAGAGAGGAATGCATTGTCTTCTCTCTTGCTCACTACATCTGATGCTGCAAAGGCACACTTTTGCATTTCGTTGTACAAGTACACTGATGCTGCACATCCAATGGAGCATATTCATTGCATTTCTTTCTCACCTCTGCAGGTGTCCTTCACATTCGGGGACCCTGTCTTGGCATCCTATAATCTGACTTTTACTGTGAGAAAGAGACCTTTTCTTTATCAACAGAGGTAACAGCTCTCCAAACTTTCTCTAATCTGTTCTTGTTCTTTCAATCAGGCTTTCAGAACATCTTCCTCCATTGCGAATTTGGTCACCTAGGCAACAGAAATGTCTATTGCCCCGCCACAGAGAGAGAGAGAGAAGGGGTGTGGAGAAAGTGTGAGATATGTATACATTTTTACACCTATATATATATTTGGGTGTGTGTGTATGTGAAATGTCAGGGGTATATATTCAGAGGGTACAATGAGAGTAGCAGTACTAGATACACATATGCCCCCAACCAAGAATGGTAAATTTTCTTTATAATTCTACTCTTTCAGTAAATTTAACTGGATTTATTTTGTTTTTAAATCAAAGCCAAAGTTATATTTTTATATACAAATATTATACCCTGTGACAACATCCATCTTACACCATCATCTGTGTATGTGTGTGTGTGTGTGTCTGTGTCTGTGCGTGCATGCATGTGTATGTATGTGCGCGCATGCATGTGTATGTATGTGCGCGCACATGTGTGCATGCGTGCGTGTGTATGTATGTGCGCGCACATGTGTGTCCGTGCGTGTGTGTGCGTGTGTGCATGTGTGTGTGTGTGTGTGTGTGTGTGTGGGTGTGCATTTATCTAGACGCTCTTAAACTTAAAATATATATATTAGTAGCTCCTTACTCCCAACAATGCAAAAGAGGAAAAAGAAACCATGGAAGACCCAAGACTGAGATTCAAAGACACTGCAAAAAAAAGGGAACTTGAAGTGGAAAGGAATTGATCCCTAATATTGGTCAAATGCAAACTAAAAATTGACCATTATGGAGGAAAGTGATCAAGTCATGCCAAAGCCACGAACAGTCCTAGTTCCAACGACTGACTGCAGGATGGGTAATGTGCACTGCTGTAATCTCTATTAATAGATGTGTACTATATTCTGTATTGGTCTCAAATTCTGGCAGGAGGCCAGTAACTTCAGGGGAGGCAAGACAGGTCGATTACATCAACCCCAGTACTCTATTGATACTTACAAGGTCGACCCCTGCAGCATTTGAACTCAGAACATAAGGTCAGAAGAAATAACACCAAGCATTTTTGCTGGTGGTCTAATGATTCTGCCAGCTTGTTACAATATTAAACATTAGTATTCTGGTAGACATTAGTAACTAGTATTGTAAAGTACTATAATATATATTAGTGCCCGGTATATTGTATGTTAATACCTAGTACAGTGTTATGTAGAGGAGGGGGGGGCCTCCAGCCTTAGAAACCAAGCCGAAGCAGACAAAAGAACCTAGTGAGGCTCCTGGCCTTGCCCGCTCCCTGTCAAACCAGCCAACCCATGGAAAACAGATGCTAAATGATAATAATGGTGGTGGTGGTGGTGGTGGTGAGGAGGAGGAGAAGGACTATGACGACAATGATGCTGACGACGACCGACCTAGTGTCATCAGTATCATAATTTTAACAACTGATTTAGTTTTCCATTCTGCACTCAATTTAATGATGTCTGTATTACAAGTTTTTGTCTGTGATTTCTACCCCACCACTACCACCACCACCACCACCATTACACCCACCACTGACCTCTGTGGTTATGTCTTCCTCGTTCTTCTGATATATAGTGCCCCCCCCC
>NC_068987.1:3032458-3038571 GCF_001194135.2 Octopus bimaculoides
ATAAAAGGAAGAGAAGGGACTGTAGGGGTTGGAAGATGGGGGGAGGTGAGAGAGACAGTATCAAAGAAACAAGATGGAAGGAGGGGTGTAAGGCGGAGGGAGGTGACCAAGTGCATGTTAGAAAATCTTTACAGTGTAAAATGACCTCAGATCTACTCTAAAGAAAAATTTGGTAAATTGGAATATTATTGGGAGGGGGGGGGTCATTGGTGAATTATTCTGGGGTCTGGGAATATGTCCCCAGAAATTACAAACCTTGGACGTTTCGCACCGACATTTCTCCCCCTCCTGGGGCCATTGCGGAATCGTCTTTCTCCACTCTCCACAGACCTTCTGTGTTTAATAACCTGGGACTCCTTACCATCGTTACACATATCATCATAACGACTACACAGTAATAACTTCTCTGTGCTATGATGATGATGAGGATGAGGAGGAGGAGGAGGAGGGTGATGGTGGTAGTGGTGTCCTCGGCGGTGATGGTGATCGGTGCTATCACCATCATCATCACCATCAGCATCATCATCATCATCATCATCTGCTCCATTACTGCTGTGACATCTCTAATATCTTTTCGCCTTTTTTTTCACTGTGCACCAGGCAAAAATAGTGGAAGCTCTTCTGGGTTATGAAGTGATGCAGGTGTCATGTGGTGCATCACATGTTTTAGCAGTGACCAATGAACACGAAGTATTTGCTTGGGGGCGTGGAGATAATGGTAAGTGACATTAACAGAGAATTTATTCTCTCTCTCTCTCCCTCTCTCTCTCTCTCTCTCTCTTTCCCCATACACACACACATACATGTGTACATATGTACCCCTATGTGTATGTGTGTATATGATTGATTGCTAAATCCACAATTTTTTTTATATTCTCTCTCTGTTTATTTTCTCTTATTCCTTTCTGTTGAAGAGCGTAGGCTTGAAACGTTAAACACTTTATAACTTTCCCAAGCGTCAAACCATTAAAATATATATGTATGTATGTATGTATGTATGTATGTATATGGTGTTAGGAAAGGCATCCAGCTGTAGAAACTTTGCCAGAACAGATTGGAGCCTGGTGCAGCCTTCTAATGGCTCACCAGTCCTCAGTCACACCGTCCAACCCATGCCAGCATGGAAAACGGACGTTAAGCGACGACGATGATGATGATGATGCAAAGGCAAGTACCTTCTACTACATCCCTGGACCAACCAAAACTCTGTGAGTGGATTTTTTTGTTAATGGAAACTGAAAGAAGCTTGTTGTGTGCGTGTGTGTGTGTGTGTGTATGTGTGTGTGTGTCTCCTTGTCTTGACATTGTCTGATTGTTGTGAAAATGATTGTTTCTGTCATACATGGAGTATCGTTCAATACCAATATTCTGCAAGAACATGTCTGGCCATGGAGAAATATTACCTTATTTAGAAACAGGTAAGGGTTGGTGATAGGAAAGGCATCTGGCCATAGACAATCTGCCTCAATAAACTCAGTCCAACCCATGCAAACAGGTAAAAGTGGACGTTAAAATGATGATGATGATGAGGGTGATATATGTCTACATATGTCTCTCTATATATTGTAAACACACACACACACGTCACTGTCTTCATCATCATCATCGTTGATGATGTGTGTGTCTGTGTATGTGTATATCTACATGTGTATATCTACATGTGTATATCTACATGTGTATATCTACATGTGTATATCTACATGTGTATATATATGTACATAGATGCTACATATATGTGTTTAGTATTTTTAGCAAGTGGTCATCTGATGTCCTAATTATTTACTCATTGACATCATTCTGTGTGCCAATTTGCCATTTCTTCATTTCATTCTTTGTCTTGCCTTTCTCAGGTCGTCTTGGATTAACTACTCAAGAGAGCTGTCTTTCTCCATCAGCTGTGCCGATTCCTGAAAATATGCAGCCATTTTCTGTCCACTGTGGTGTGGATAGTTCTATTATATTAACTGTGGACAAGAAACTTCTAAGTTGTGGCAATAACAGGTCAGTTGGTCCATTATAAATATCATGGGTAGTGAAGACCAGTATTTCGTTAATAATCTAAGGTGTTTAACCCTTTTGTTACCAACCTGACTGAAACCGCCTCTGGCGCTGGAGTACAAATGTCTTGTTTTCATAAGTTTTGAATTAAAATCTTCCACCAAACCTTAGTCACAATTTATGTTCCTAACACTAGCTTAATGATAACTAAGTTATTTTACTAAATTCTTTGTTATATTTAAAATTAATTGAGAGAAACACAGAGCATCTCAACAGAAATATGGTAACAAAAGGGTTAAAATAATAGAAAAACAATTCTTAACCCTTTTGATACCAACCTGGCTGAAACTGCCTCTGGTGCTGGAGTACAACTGTCTTGTTTTCGTAAGTTTTGAATTAAAATCTTCCACCAAACCTTAGTCACAATTTATATATATATACATATATTTCTCTGTGTGTATGTACCTTTGTGTGTACTCTTGTCTAGACACCACATGATGGTTGTAAATGAGTATCACTGTTATACAAGTGAGGTTGTTTGTTTACAGTGAACTGTACCATCCTCCATGAAAGCCAATGGTTTCTGCCTTGGCATGACAAGTATCCCTGTCAAGATAGTGAGGTGTTAGAAACAAAACTAGAGCTTCATCAATTCTTCAATGTATGCTCCAGCATGGCAACAGTCTAATGACTGAAATGGACAATAAATGATAAATGATAATCTCTGTCATAAATTTTTAATTACACTAATTAATTCAATTAGATTTTTCAGCTTCATAACTTTGTGTTTTGTATGTATTAGAGCTGCTTATTTGATATTTAGAGTGTTTTTTGATAATGTCTTTCATTTTAGATATAACAAACTTGGATTAGACACAGAGGAAGAGAATGTTGATGTCATCTTTAAGTTCACTGTAGTCAGTAGGTCGCCTTTAGGTGAGAAAGAAATAAAAAATGTTGCACTGGGCACATCCCACACTGCAGTTGTGACAGGTAAGTTCTTGTATTAAGCATCACACCTCAATCCGACGGATTCCTCTCATATCATTCATATTTGATGTTTCTCATTAACTCCATAATTTGTCCTAAATATTTTAATGATTTTCAACTTTAATGTTGAACTAATTATTTTTTACTCATCTTTGCGTAAATGAGGCAACATCTGTAAACATTCAATTGATACGGATCACTGATTCTCAAACAGTTGATATGGATCACTGGTTCTCTAACAGGATAAATTAACTTGTTTCAACACTTTTCTCACTTTGCTATGGTTTTTCATGTTGTTCTCTTGTGAGCACAAATTACTTAGAATTTTGGAATTTATACGACAAAGTATTTCTAATGAATAAGTTTGTTCTTTATCTCAGTTGTCTGACCAATATGACCAAAATACTTGGCTGAGTCGCAACATTTTGGCTATTTGATCCCATAGTTCTGAGTTCCAGCCCCTCAGCTTCTGGGATAGACCAAAAGCTTTGTGGGTGAAATTTAGTTTGTGGTAGAAGGTATAAACCTCTTTGGGTGACTGCCCTTATTTTAGTTGATCAACTGAATGCATCAGCCACTTTTAAACCCTCAATCAACCCTTGGGTGTCTTTACCTGATTTCATGTAGTTGCAAGCATTTGGAGCAGGTCTTCCATCTCAGGGTTACTTACTTTCTTTCTGTTACCAGCCCTGAAAAAAAGGACACTGCTCTTTCTCTTCTAAATAAATAGATAAATATCACGGTGGTGCTCCAGCATGACCACAGCCACTTGGCTGAAACCCATAAATAAATAAATGGAGTCAGTAAGATTTTAGAAGGCATGGAGGTACATGGTTTTGGGGTTAAGGTGTTGGACTCACAGTCATAAAGTTGTGATTTCAATTCCCAAACTGAGCAGTCCATTAAGTTCTTGAACAAAAAAGACTCCTTTTTTGTTGCTCCATTCCACACAGCTGAAAATGTTGTATCCTAACAAGATGATCTGACAGTGAACTACAAACTATGGAAGGCCAAGAAAGCTCCAACTTTCTTTGGCATCCATGGTGGAGGAATTCTTGTTACACATCATTCAATGATGTGGTCATGGCAGGCTCGTAGCCTTCACAGGCCCATAGCATTGGCAGACATTCTTCACTTTGAGTTGTTGGAATGGTTAATGTTTCTCGTGAATAACTGCAAGTTGATGTTTGCAGGAGAATCCAAGACAAGGATAGAATTGGAAGAAGCTGAGGCTCTGAAGAGGAAGAACTCGTTGTAGCATTTAGTGTAGGGCTTGGTACAACCCAGGTTCCAAGAGTAGGAGGAGGAGGAGGTGGAGAGAGAAGGGAATGGGCAAAGGTTTAAGCAGAGAGTTAGCATGAAACTAGCCAATTCTCTCTTCTCAATAACAATTCTTTTTTTTTATCCTAATTTGCTGTTTTCCCACTTTTTTTCTTCTCCAAGTTTTATTTAAGACTTTTCTTGGCCTACATTATGTTTGGCAAGCTTTCTTTTAATCTTTCTTTTTCTCAAAATCTATCTTTATAGTCTCTAAACTGTAATAGTAGTAGTAGTAGTAGTAGTAGTAGTAGTAGTAGTAGTAGCAGTAGTAGCAGTAGTAGTAGTAGTCACAGCAACAACAACTGTTGTTGTTTGTGTTCCTGTTGCTGCTGCTGCTGCTACTGCTGTTGTTGTTGTTGTTTGTGTTGCCTTTTTGTTATTGTTAATGCCAGCAATTGATGTTTGTTGCAGTCAGTGGTGAATGCTTCACATTTGGTTCAAACCAGTTTGGTCAGTTGGGTTATGAAACTGAATTCTCTTCTCGCAGCCGACCTCAGCGTGTTGACAGCCTAGAGTCATATGTAACTACTACTGTAGCATGTGGTGACACCTATACCATAGCAGTCACTGAAGGTAAGTACTGTTCAGATGTGGCTTTAAACAAAGTCTGTCTGTAGCTTGACTTGATAAGAATACCAGTATTCACCTTAAGAGGGGAAAATTATAAAGATCTGCCTGAACGGATCAGGTTTCATTGAGGTAAATGCAAGGTGCAGTAAGGCTGTTTCATTGAGGAAAGAAATGTGAGAGGCAGCTTTATTGAGGTACGCAACGTGGAGCGATGTGGATTGTTTTGTTGAGGTCAGCATTGTGTAGAGGGTGTGGCTGTTTTAGTGGAATAATGTGTAAAGGTGTCAGTGGAGGTACATGGCTTAGTGGTTAGAGCAGCAGACTCGTGGTTGAGGGATCACGAGTTCAAATCTCAGACCGGGCGATGTGTGTGTTTATGAGTGAAACACTTAAGTTCCACGTGGCTCTGGCAGAAGATAATGGTGAGCCTCTGCTGACTCTTTCGCCAAAACTTTCTCTCACTCTTTCTTCCTGCATCTAGCAGCTCACCTGAGATGGACCAGTGTCCCATCCAGGTGGGGAACCTATACGTCAATGAAACCGGGAAACCAGCCCGTATGAGCCAGGTATGGCTTAAAGCCATCAACTGTATTGAGACAAAGAGCAGCTGAAATAGTTTTATTTATTAAACCTTTCCTCCAATGCTGGTATTGAAGTGTGATAAATATAAGAATTTTCTCTGGTCATGGATTATCTTTGTCAACTGGACGAAAGCCTATATTTTAGATGCTCACTTGTATTAAATATTCCTTTTCTTTTTTTAATTTGTGTTCTGTAATTATTATCTCACTTTTGTTCTTATTGCAGATTCAGAAGTATTTTCATGGGGAAACAGTTCTCGAGGTCGACTTGGCAGGAATTCAGAAAATAGTGGTATCCCTCAGAAGATTACTTTCCCAGATGATCCGTTCACTGTGACCTCAGTCTCTTGTAGCTATGGTAACACTCTCATTGCTACCAAACATTAACACTCGTTCCAATGAACTTGGTGCAGCTGTCTGCATTATATCAACACATAGTGATGGCTGCATTGGTATCACTGTCACGTGACTGTCACATGACTCACTTCTATTCATGCCTCACTAATTGCACTTGAACAGGCAGACAGACAGACAGGCAGCAGAGAAGCCTTTAATAATATACTTATGTAAACTATGGTTGTAATGTATGTGTGTATATACTGATAAATAAATATATATATATTTATATATATATATATATATATATATATATAT
>NC_068987.1:3038765-3039971 GCF_001194135.2 Octopus bimaculoides
TATACATATATATTATGGTAGCAGAAAGGGAATTTTTAACTCCTATTTCTAAATTTGGTCCGTGGCGAAGCAATTAGCTGACCCCTAATTATAATTATGTTTATAATTATAGAATATTTACATATATGTGATGGACTCTGCTGTCGATCCTGATGTATGAGCATTCAGCTTTTGCTGAATGACCTGCACAAAGGATTTGTTTATAGGGATCAAATGATCGTGCCGCATTGCTTATCTCATTCTCTCCACCAAAACGACGTTGCTTGAACAGGGGCACAGTGTGCCATGAGTCAGGTGTCAAAGTGATTGCAGAGTAATGCAAGATGAAGTATTTTGCTCAAGAACACCATGCACTACCTGGTCTAGGAATTGAAATCGCAATTGCTAGATCATGAGTGCAATACTCTAACCACTAGGCCATGCGCCCTCACACACACACATGCACACACACATCATCATCATCGTTTAACATCCGTTTTCCATGCTGGCATGGGTTGGATGGTCCAACTGCAGTCTGGGAAGCCAAGAGGCTGCACCAGGCTCCAATCTGATTTGGCAGAGTTTCTACAGCTGGATGCCCTTCCTAACGCCAACCACTCCGAGAGTGTAGTGGGTGCCTTTTTACGTACCACCAGCACAGGGGCATAAATATATATATATATATATATATATATATATATATATATATACTTGTATGTATGTATTATACATGCACTTTTAACCAGCTGAAATAGCTGTTAAAATGTCAAACTTCTCAAGACCAGTCAAACTTGTAAAAATTATAGAAAATATTTTGCTCTATTAAATGTAAACAGTGACACCATAGTGCTTTGTTGTATTTCAATATATATATTTCTTTATTGCCTGCAGGAGGCTAAACATAGAGGGAACAAACAAGGACAGACAAAAGGATTAAGTCGATCTCATCGACCCAGTGTGTAACTGGTACTTGATTTAATCGACCCTGAAAGGATGAAAGGCAAAGTCGACCTCGGTGGGAGTTGGCATTGTTGAATGCTCAAAATACAAGACTAGAAAATCAGCCAACAACTGATGAAAGGTCGTTCTTTATGTTGTTTGAAAGTGTCTTTTTGTTGTTCGAAAGAATAGTTCATGTTCCATGCACTCGTGCTTCATACTTTTTTGTTGTACACGTTTCATGACGTCCTGTGCCCACATATGCAAACATATACGTATATATATATA
>NC_068987.1:3039981-3042994 GCF_001194135.2 Octopus bimaculoides
ATATATATCAATATGTAATTATAAGATCTAAGTGTAGGAAGTTAGTAAGCTTCAAGCAGTCAATGATAGGTTTAAAAAAGCCTTCAGGAACAATAATAATTTATTGGTGTCTGTATTATGCAGATAAATTGATAGGTAGTAGACAGGCATACAACACCCACCCACACATATGTATGTGGATGGGTGTTGTATATGCATATATGTATCTGTACACATATATGAATACAAGTATGTATATGTAAGTGTGTATGTATATGTAAGTGTGTATATATATATATATATATATATATGCCCCTACTATCTATGTTTGGTATTTGCATGATGTCATTGAGAACATCAAGGTATTTATGGAATAAATTGAAATTAGGACAAAGCTGTAGGCCATCAGAATGTTTAAATTACAACAGAAAATGTAGGAAGTTTGTTTCATTGTTGTGAAACAATGAAGTTGACAGTGGTAGCAGCTAGGAAGGTCGGAGTGTGGGCGGGGTTATGGAGACAGGTAAAGTATGGGAGGAGTGGGGGGGAAAGGATAGCAGCAATTACACGTTGTGTGAGAGAAGACATGTTGTTGGTACAAGGGAGGAATGAGCCAAGGGAGAAGGTTGTTAATAAACAATATATATATATATATATACATACATACACATATGTATATATATAAGTACATATATACATACACATATACATTAACACACACATATATATAGAAAGAGAGAGAGGGGGTAGCAGACAGAGATATGTTAGATGGAAAGGAGGCACCTGACATTTGAACCAGATCAGAAACAGTCCAACCATGACCATCATCCTGTTTTTCTTTCTAAGCTACTAATATCTAGAACTACATTTGTATAATGTGTCATTCCAATTTTTAAATGTTATAGTGTGATACGAAAGAGATTTAACTGTTATTTCTAGCAATTTTTTTGATAATGTGATGTTTGCTTATCTTGGAAAGATTCACCGAGGGTAGCGGGTGGGAAATAATCAGTAGATCAGATTAAATCAGAAATATTATCAAATATTCACTGAGTTAATTTTGCCATTAACAGGTTAATGTGTCAGGATGATACACCTGAGGATGGTGAGAGAGCAGACTGATTGAAATGTTTGATAGAAAATATAAACATCAAAGTTGAGGCTTGGTTGTATGGTAAGACACCTGTTTCCTAACTACACGGTTCCTGGTTAAGTCCCAAAGCTCTGTGAGTGGATTTGGAAGACAGAAACTGAAAGAAACCTGTTGTGTATTTATCTATTTATATAAAAATGAAAGAAAAATCATTAAGTAGAGGACATCACTGACGAACGAAAAATATGTAAACACATGAGAGACAAGTAGAAGACTATTTCCTCTTCAGTTGTTGACCGCTTATTACTACCTGTTTTGTGCTTTTAACAAGACAGGAAAACTTCATAAGACAACAACGTCCAGAAATTTTAAGAGTATAAAATTTATGGAGGGTTAGGTCTTTGAACAAACAAACGACACCATAGTGGACGTATAGAAATGATTGACAACAACAGCTTCACACCCCTTTCTTTATCACCCACCGTATCTACCCCTATAAACTGCTGACCTTTGACTCTGTCACTGTGCACCCACCGACTTCCGATCACCTCCCTATTTCTCATCTGTCTAAGGTTTTGCTATACACTAGGTGCAATGTGTAAATTGTCGCCATTTTATATTTTTAATTTCATGCATGCGCATTGCAGATTTTGATTTTATCAACTACACAGTATAGTAGGGTCAGTTGGGCACCATCCGTGAGAAAAACAGCACCATGATGCAATTTACTCTGCCAGAAATTTGGAAATGACATGCTGTACTGCTTGGCATTCATGCCAGAAGCTCCAATATGGACATTTCAGAGTGTTTGGGTGTCAATTTGAGGACATGAACCAAGAGTGATAAAAATCAAACATCCAGTCAACATCATGGTGTTTGGAGTGAGCACTAGTGATGGCTACGTTACGCCTTCATTCATCTTCCTACACCACCTCACACTTAACACAGAGGCCAGATCAAGTGCCTGGAGAAGTTAGTGCTTCCCTGGGTGAAGAGGATGGCTGCTGGAAGACCCTGTGTTTGGTAACAGGACTCTGCACCGTGTCACACAAGCAGGAGAACCCAGTCATGGTTGTCAGATAATTTCTGTGACCACATCACCCCTAATATCTGGTCACCTAACTCTCCACACTGCCACCCCCTCTGTTATTATATGTGGGGGCACAGTTCAGCGAGAGACCAGCAAAACTCCTTGTAACACCGAAGATGAGCTGAAGACAAGGATTATGGCAGCATTCACCAACTTAAACAAGGAGACCATCCAGAAGAGTTGCAGGAGATTCCAAAGTCGTCTGGAGGCCTTGGTTGAAGCCAATGGTGATTTTATTGAATAAATTTACTCTTTAGTATATTTTTATGTAATTTTGGTAAATATATTTGTTAAAATGAAATGTCTGTGTTATTTTCATTTTTGAGTAATTTAGACAATAATATATATTTTAGAAAGGACATCGGACATCCATCCATAGAAACCATGCCAAAGCAGCGCTCTGATGTTGTCGAATCCTAATCAGACCATCCAACCTTTGTCAGCTTAGAAGACAGATGCTAAAGGATGATGACAATGTATGACCGGCTTCTTTCAGTTTCCATCAACAAAATTCTCTCGCAACTCTTTGGTCAGCCTTGTGTTTATTGTACAAGACATTTTGGTGTGTGTGCCCATGTGTGTAAAGATGTGTGTGTGTTTATGAGCATTGGTGCAATGAGTGTTTCTATGTGTGCATATAGGAAAACAGATAAGCATCCTGATCATTGAGTATGATGTTGTTGTTGTTGTTGTTCTTGGTGGTGGTGGTGGTGGTCAGTGTTGTGATGAGGTGAACAGAGTAAGAAGTTGTACCTGTAATTAGTACGGTGCACACTGTAGTTCAGTGTAATTAATTATTAGTACAGTAGCATGCGGTGGTTGTGGGTTGGTAGCTGTGCTGTGGTGATGGT
>NC_068987.1:3043571-3044197 GCF_001194135.2 Octopus bimaculoides
GTGGTGGTGGTGGTGGCGGCGGCGGTGGTGGTGGTGCTGGTGGTGGTAGTGGTGAGAGGAAGCACTTCATTTCCCACACCCCTGCCACCCACTCCCACATGAAAAGACACACCCACAACTGTCTGTGTGCTGCAGGGAGAGACACTGAATGTCTTCAATGCTCTCTGCATGGAGGAGAGAGAGAGAGTCAGGTCTTGGTTGTTGTGTCCCAAATATTGACCTGTTTACTATCTCTGTGTCCACCCACCTCATCCAAATGACCAACAGAACAACGATCATCTGCTGTTACACAGGATATGACTAAGTCAAATAGGTGTCTATATATTGATTAGAGATGAGATCAGGCATGGTATTTAACCCAACACACACACACATAAAATGTGGTGGTGAAGCCAACACACGTTAGTAAAAACAGTCTTCCATACTTTGTGAGGTCTGTGACATCTGATGATAACACGAATATTTTAACATATTTTATCATCTCTCTTTATTGGTATTAATATATAACATGTACATAACACGTATGTGTGTGTGTATATATATATAGGCTATAGGATATATCCTATATATATATATAGGATATATATATATATATATATATATATATATATATATATATATATATA
>NC_068987.1:3044548-3046122 GCF_001194135.2 Octopus bimaculoides
TATATATAGACATGAGCAAAAGTATGTGTGGGAAACTGAAGGCCCCTTCAGAACCTGCTTTAACAACATCCCAGAGAGATGCAACTCCACAACCCTAGCCAAGCACTGTATCATCTCACCAATGTACTACAGGTGTAAATTACACACACACTGGACTGGACTGGACTGGACTGGACTGGTTAACCCATGATTATATTTGAGGACACCAGCTGGCGACATACAGTGAGATTGAACACCTAACCAATAGATTCCACAGCAAACTTCTTAACCACACAGCCACACCTACAACTAAATCTGTTGAATACAATAAATTGTATTTGACAGATTAAATTAATACATTTCTAAATCAAGTTCTGTTCGTTATTTGTTAATCCACTTAAAATTTTTTTAATATATATGCTATGTATGCATGTATTGTTAGGCACTTGTAAGTATATATATGTGTGTGTGTGTGCATATACAGTACCAGAACAAATATCCAGTAAACTTAGAACCACAAGTGGCTCAGATTTCTAGATTTTCCAGTTTCCTGGAGAAAGCCTAACTATATACTTATATAAAATAAACTATGGAAAATAAATTGTATTTGACAGATTTAAATTAATACATTTCTATTGCAGGGTATGTTTGATGTCTGTTAATCCACTTAAAATTTTTTAAATATATTCTACTGTACCACGAATATAGTATAATGTTTACAGGAAGGAAATTAAACAAAGAAAAGTAAAGAACATGATTTTATTTAACAAATATAAGAACAATTTAATGCAATTTTGATGCTGAGTATGTTTTTAATCTTTGTCAATCCACCGAAAAAAGAAAAAAAGCAATGAACAAAACTGTTTTTAATAGATTGTATGCAGATTAACCAACTTCAAAAACTGGGTCTAGGAACTCAGTACAGGTCACAGCAAATTGCACAGGTATTGTTGTAGTATTACTGGATTTCTGGAAATTCCAGATTTCTAGAATCTGAATAATTGGTCTGTTAATGTATTTATGTTTGTTTCTTTATTTCTTATTTTGATTTATAGTTTTGGTCAGAAATGAAAATGTGTTTATTCAATGTAAAGTGTGAAATTTGAAAGATTCACACAGATTCAAGGAAACAGAAAAGAAGAGAAATGAGAAAGGAAAAGAAAAACAGTGGGGAGCAAGCAGTGGATGAAGGAGAGAAAGAGGGTGACAGGCCACATATCCCAGAACATGTGGGGTACTCAGCCACGCCTTGCGGTACTGACTGCAATGGCATTGCTGCGGAGAATGGCTGTCATTTTATCAATGGATTTGGTTTTGTCTGAGAATTGCTGAAAATAATGCACCACTTTGGATATTCATTCTTATATAGAGTGAAATGAGCGTCGGATCAAATGAAGGACTTGTTCAAAATACTCACCTGAAGAAACACAGAATAAAGAGTAGAGTAATGAAAGACATTGATAGATCATAAGTGGGACAAGTGAGGGAAGACAACAGTAATGAGACATTTAGAGGTCAGGTAACATGAGTAACAGGAGAGAGTGACAAGGGAGGGCAGTGTGACCCAGGTGTCAGAGTGAGGAGACCCAGGGGGG
>NC_068987.1:3046148-3050470 GCF_001194135.2 Octopus bimaculoides
GGTGAAAAGGTGGAGCAGGAATATGTAATGGCACGGAGAATGAATTTGGAGATGACTGGCTGCACTGAAGGGTAAAAGGGGCGGGGCAGAAGATCGAACAGGGTGTGGCTTATTAAGGATGGTGGAAAACAGGTATTAAGGACAGGGTGGGGTGTAGAAGGAACAGGAACATGGTGACGCCCTCCTCCCCCTATAATGTAATCCTTTCTGCTATAGGCACAAAGCCTGAAATTTGGGAGGAGGGGGGATAGTCGATTACATCGACTCCAGTACGCAACTGGTACTTAATTTATCGACCCCCCAAAAAGGATGAAAGGCAAAGTCGACTTCAGTGGAATTTGAACTCAGAACGTAGGGACAGGCAAGATGCAGCTAAGCATTTCATCCAGCATTCTAACAATTCTGCCAGCTCGCCCCCACCCCCACCCCATAATAATGGATGCTGACAAGAGGATGAGTGATAGGGAATTGAGAGAGTACTGGACAGGAGAGGGTGAGGGATGAGGATGTTGGTAGGGGAATCTATAGCAATGGATTGATGAGGGTGAGAAAGAAGCTGGAGGTGGGGGAGATGAGAGGATGCCAAGGTGTGTGTGGTGGTAGGGGTTTGTCCCACCACCACTAGACAACTGGTGTTGGTTTGTTTACATCCTCACAGCTTTGTGGTTCAGCGAAAGAGAACTGGTAGAATAAGTACTAGATTTTTTAAAACATAAGTATCGGGGTCAAATTTGATTGAATGAAGCCCTTCAAGGTGGTGCTCCAGCACGGTCACACTCGAATCACAGAAATACGTAACAGAGGTAAATAAAAACTCACAGCATTTATATGTCACCTGCTCATATCATACCTGTCCTTAATTACTTTCACAATAATGACAGCAAATAATAATAATTCTGTCTCCAAGGTAACTGTACTAATCTTACACCTACCAGTGCCTCTGCTGATAACTACTTTTATATATTCGCCATGCAGTGAAGTTCCAGTTTGTGACCTTCCCCCCTCCTCAGCACTTCTTTTATCTTCATTTCTGATATTAATTACATATCATTATTCAGTCCTCCCTTCCGTGTTCCTTCATAGTCGGAACCCAATGCAAGGGTTTCTGCTCTCATTAATTACATACATAAAGGTGGTGAGCTGGCAGAATTGTTAGCACGCCAGGAAAAAATGCTTCGCAGCATTTTGTCCATCTTCACTTTCTGAGTTCAAATTCTGCTGAGGCGACTTTGCCTTTCATCCTTTCGGGGTCGATTAAGTAAGTACCAGTGAAACACGGGCCAATGTAATTGACTAGTCCCCTCCCCACAAAAATCCAGGCCTTGTGCTTATAGTAGAAAGCATTATTATTATTGTTATTATTATTATTATTAATAATAATAATAATAATAATAATAATAATAATAATAATAATAATAATAATAATAAGGTAGTGAGCTGGCAGAATCATTAGCATGCCGGGCAAAATGCTAAGTGGTATTTCATTTATATTATTTAGGTTATTTACATTTGATGGATATTTGTCCTATGGTGGTTATTTTGTAATAGTTTTCTAGCTGTATAAGGCCTCAACCACTTTCGATACGTTGCATATATAACCTTTCTATGTCAGATTTTGGGTTGTGCATTCTAAATCCTGTCCTTATTTTTCTTGTTTTCCTGTCTATTTTGATTAGTTCATTTAGAGTCCAGTTAAAACTATTGTAGCTGTAACTTATAACTGCGACAGCTAGACTGTTGATACCTATTATTTTGTTTGTCGCATTGAGCTCTGTTTTCAGTATTAATCTAACTCATTTATAGTATTCTTTTCTTATCTTCTCTTTCATTAGTTGTGTGTTGTATCATATCTAGTTCATTGATTACTAATTATTTGTATGTCTGGCTTTGGTCTAAATCATTTGTTTTATCTAGTGTGATGTTGCTACTCTTAACTAATTTTCCTCTTTTCAAGGTTGCTTTGGCACATTTTTCTAAGTTAAATTTCATGTTTATTTCTCTGTACTGTCAATAGTAATGTTTCCAGCTGTTTATCATTTGTAGCGTATAGTTTTAGGTGATCCATATATAAGAGGGGGCTGATTGTTTTGCCATAACAGTTGTATCCACATCCAGTTCTGTTTATCATGTCAGATAAAGGTGGCAGTGCCAAGCAGAAAAGGAGTGGAGAGAGCATGTCTCCCTGGAATATTACTCTTCTAATGGGGATGGCTTTGGTTTTTATGAGTCCCTCTTTTGTCTGAAGCTGTAGCACGGCCTGCCATTTATTCATGGAATGTTTTATATTTTATTATCATCATCATCATCATCATCATCATCATCATCATCATCATCATCATCATCATTAAGGCCGTGAGCTGGCAGAATTGTTAGCACACCGAGTGAAATGCTTTGCAGTATTTCATGTCTTCATATTCTGAGTTCAAATCCTGCCAAGGTCGACTTTGCCTTTTATCTTTTCGGCATCAATGAAATAAATACCAGTTGCGTACTGAGGTTGATCTAACTGACTAGCTTCCTCTCCCAAAATGACTGGCCTTGTGCCAAAATTTGAAACCATTGAAACATACATAACTGGAACCTGGTGCAGCCTCCTGGCTTGCCAGTCCTCAGTCAAACCATCCAACCCATGCTAGCATGATAATGATGATCATGATATATATATATATATATATATATATATATGATGGGCTTCTTTCAGTTTCCATCTACCAAATCCACTCACATGCCTTGATTGACACTATTTTCCTTAGAAGAAATCTCAAAACAGCTTTCATTAAACCTCATGTAATAATTGTATTAATTACTGATTTATATCTTAAAATCGTTCTTTATTATTTGTCATTTTAATGTTGTGCTACTTATTAAATTTGAGCTGTATTGTTAACATTGTCTAATGAATATCAAACCTTACGGTCTATTTGATGGCAGGAATGAGCTAATGTACGGCATAAATATTATATTTGATCACGTGTGCAAGAGTGGCTGTGTGGTAAGTAGCTTGCTTCCCAACCACATGGTTCCGGGTTCAGTCCCACTGCATGGCAGTTTCAGCAAGTGAGTATATGTGTGTGTGTGTGTACAAGAGAACTATGTGAAACTTTACGTATACATGTAAAATAAAGTAAATATTAAAAATAACCAGAATTCTTGTCCGGTACCCAATAGATCCCAAAATCTAATCAGTTTGTGCCAGTTGCAAGGCCAAGCATCCCCGAAAGTTTCATCCAAATCCATTCAACAGTTCTTGAGATATCTTGTCCACAGACAAACAAACAAACAAATGTGACTGAAAACAATACCTCTGCCTTTGCTAAGGTGGAGGTAATAATAATGGGGTGCTAAGGTGCACCACATTCCATTGGAAAAGTGTAAAAGAAAGGAGAGGAATCAGCAAATGCCAAGAAAGAGAGAAATGATAACCAAAGTAGATTCATAGAATACAAGATGAAAGACGTAAAAAGCCAAAGGAAAGATAAAGAAGAGCCATGAAGAGGGGGAAAGGGTGCATGGAGAGGTCAGGGGGAGTAGGGGTGGAGAATTTCCAGATGCAATGTCCTGACAGTTAGCAACAATGATATACATACATACATATATACATTGGAGCATTAGGTTTTGTTGGTAGATGCTTAAAGGAGAATCTGGATAAACTGGGATTTTCAGAAAGAGAAATCGACCGGTTGATTCGTACATTACAAGTGCAATCTGTGAGTGGAACCGGAAGAATATGCAAGACTTTTCTCAAGTTCCAAATGTGAATTTGTCTGTGTTAACAACTACATCCCAAAGATGGAGCCTTGTAACTTTGTTGGAAACCGGCTCCCTCCTCAGTGGAAGATTTATAATAATTAGAAAATAGAAGAGACATACATACATGCATACACACACTCATACATACATGTGTGTGGTGTGTGTATCTGTGTGTATGCATGTGTGTGTGTGAGTGTAGTAAAACTTATAACACCTTTGTGTGAAAACTTGTCCCTCTTGCGTTTTTTTCTTGTTTTTCTTCATGCATCATATATACTTACAGATACATACATATATACATACATGTGTGTGTGTGTGTATTATATAAATTATATATATATTGAGTGGCTGGCAGGCAGACAGAGTATGTTGGGACTTACAGCTGGGAGGTAGAAAAAATCAGTGTGCGCATGTGTGTGTTGTTCATTTTGTGTGCGTGCATGTGTGTTGTTCATTTTCTGTGTGTGTGTGTGTGTTGTTCATTTTGTGTGCGTGCGTGTGTGTTGTTCATTTTCTGTGTGTGTGTGTGTGTTGTTCATTTTGTGTGCGTGCGTGTGTGTTGTTCATTTTCT
>NC_068987.1:3050503-3052659 GCF_001194135.2 Octopus bimaculoides
ATGTGTGTTGTTCATTTTCTGTGTGTGTGTGTGTGTTGTTCATTTTGTGTGCGTGCGTGTGTGTTGTTCATTTTCTCTGTGTGTGTGTGTGTTGTTCATTTTGTGTGCGTGCGTGTGTGTTGTTCATTTTGTGTGTGTGTTGTTCATTTTGTGTGCATGCGTGTGTGTTGTTCATTTTGTGTGTGTGTGTGTGTTGTTCATTTTCTCTGTGTGTGTGTGTTGTTCATTTTCTCTGTGTGTGTGTGTTGTTCATTTTGTGTGCGTGCGCGTGTGTGTGTGTGTTGTTCATTTTGTGTGTGTGCGTGTGTGTGTGTGTGTGTGCCTATTCTTTGCCAGTGTAGACTGAACTTAGTCTGTTTCCTGTATTTAACACAGTGACACACTGTTGTGGGGTAGGAGGAGGAGGAAGGAGAGTGGGAGGAGGAGGAGGTCGTGAGAGAGAGATATATGTAGAGAGAGGGAGAGTGTCTCAGCGTTCTGCTCCTCCACTTGCACTATTTCAGCTGATTTCCACATCCGTGAAAGGCTACTACCATCAAACAAATCAATTTTCTCGCCTAACATTCTCACTCTTTACATCTTTTCTTCCTATTTTCTTCTTGTTTTGTGGATTTATCAATCAATTGTTCCAAAAATTACTCTTTCATTCATAATTCCACTTTGCTATAAGCATTCTAGCTCATTCATGAAATGCCCTTGATTACATAATTAGTTCATGCTTGTGTACATGTGATAGATGATCCGTGCAAGTTTGACGATGACCTAGCAAGTGACCCTGAAAATAAATACATAAGTAAAATAAATAAATCGATAAAGAGATAAAGAGATAAAAAAGAAAAGAAAGAAAGAAAGAAAGAAAGAAAAACAGAAGAGAAAAATTCCTAAGGTGTCTGTCCACTGGTAAATGATGAAGAGAATGGCTTCAGCCATTGAGAACCTCAGAAGGGCAACACGTCCCTTCTAGGGAACACATCTCTGGAAGGGACACATCCCTAGAGGGGCCACATCTTTACAGGGAATCAGACAATCACAACTGCTCCTGCCTTATACAGCCTCTTCAGTACACATGGAGGTACCAACGTATCAATGTTCCATCGTTGTAGATGTGTGGTACCTTGGCTGTTGTTAAGGAGAGATCCACCATTTGTGGCGCCAAGAAGTTCCACTCACCAGGAATCAAAAAAGACCTCGACTGATGTTGCAACACTTTAACAGGGAACACTTAGTTACGTGGTGGGAGGCACTCAACCCAAGATTTCTGCCATCTGTCTTACATCTTCTGCGTGCCTCTAGGTGCTGCAAGTTCTCTGCAACCCAACGGGAGGTACAATGATGATGATGATGATGGTGGTGGTGGTGGTGGTGGTGGTATGTATGTTTGTATGAAGGTGGTGGTGGTGCTGCTGCTGATAAAGATGATACATGTACATGTAATGAGAATGATGATACTGGTGATGATGGTGATGATGCATGTGTGTATGAAGCTGGTGAGTCATTGCATTGCCATTCACAGTTTCTTGACTCTACTTCAAGAGAAGAAACTTTAAGCTGAAACACAACAAATCATGACTGTTGTACAAAAATATGTTTACTCTACAACATGAATTGAGCACTCTTTCTCTCATTTGTGACACTACACACACACACATTTTGTTCAGATACATGTCACTGTCCCATCTGAGTTATTTCCCTTTGCCCATTTTTGTTTAAATTATGCAAATTAGCAAAGCCATAAATAGTGGGTTCTACTCATTTGATGTGAGTGTAAGTCCTTTGGCTGCTGGAAGTAAGGGTTGGACAGGTGTTGGGCTGATGATGGCTATTGAGGCAGAAACACATGTCCATGACTGTCATCTTATCTCCGAACAACAAAAGAAACAAATAGAGAAATGAGACAGACAACATAAAGAACAATACCTTCATCAGTTGTTCGTTTGAAACGTGGAGTAGATAGAACAGGGAACAACTGGTGAAGGGATTGTTCTTTATGCTACCTGTCTCGTTTCTCTATTTGTTTTTTTTTTTTGTTCAGAAAAAAGTTCGTTTTCTATGTTTTTTTTTAATGTTCACGTTTTCCATTTTGTTCATGCTTTTATGACGTCCTGTACCCATTTATGCTTGTATATATACATATATATGTAGATATGTGCATATAT
>NC_068987.1:3053164-3062693 GCF_001194135.2 Octopus bimaculoides
TATATATATATATATATATATATGGATATGTATATAGAGCGTGTGTGTGTGTGTTCATTCATGTCTGTCTAATCCATGCTAGATGGTTTAAAGAAATACAATCCTTTATTTAATATATTCACACTGCAAATTTTGTGAGTAATCACGGAGTAGATGATTTAACTAGAAATAATCAATACCAGAAGATTCTATAACAAAGATATCAGAAAGCTAACTACCCAGGGCAATAAGTACCATTAACAATAGGTACTTATGCTAAGGGTACATAGCAAAAGGTACTGTATCAATAAGTACCACTGACTACAGGTTGCCAGAGAATAGCCACCAATAATATTTAGAACTGAGGAGATTAAATAAGTTATTGGAAAATATTTATAATCAGACTAGGTCAACCCATAACCGCTATGGCCGGGAATAGAGTCAGCTTAGTGACAATAGACTGTGATTGTATGACACTAGTAATTGTGTGTAGGTGTATAAAGTATGTGTGAAATGACTGTGTGTAACCGTGTAGTGACTGTATATGATGGTGTATGACTGTAGTGAGCGTGTGTGATGGTGTATGACTATATAGTGAATGTGTGTAATTGTATGACTGTGTAGCATGCCTATGTAAGGCCGTAGGGATTGCACACATGATCAACCAAAGGTGGTGTACGTGGGCGAATACTTCTACGGCTGATGGTGTATATGTATTTAAGTCTGTGTATGTGCTTGTGTGTGTGTGTGTGTGTGTGCTTGTAAAATAATATAATAAGCCCATGTAAGTTTACAATGCTTTAATTTAAAATAATTGTTCATCAGACAAAACAAAAGTCCAGAAAGCAGACCGTTGAAGCATGTATTGAAATGAAAGGATTAGAAAATGACAAACAACGGCTTTAGATCAGCTTTTGTTTGATTTAGGTTAATTTTCCACAATGAATGCCGTTTGTGCTCTACACTGCACTCACATGATAAACAAGTTATATTACAAATGGGATCCTGTGTGAAATTGTTTTCTTTCTACTTTTCTCAGCCCTGAGTTTGCTAGGTTCAGAGGCAGCCATATCATTTTAAATATTTTCAGTCATTTAAATTGTCCAGATACAGACAAAAGACATATTGTGATGGAGGGTGTATGAAACAAATAGTTTACATGCCACATCTTAAAAAGGATTTTTTAAAAATCATCTGATTACGGAGTGATTTAATTATTTAATATCTGACAAGGATGGATTTTGGGTTAAATACATCTTAAATCTTTCTATTTTGGTTCGCTGAGCTGGCTGACACCCATAATATGCAACTCACCCTCAGGGTCCCCATCAAATTACAATTATGCAAATAAGAATTAATAGATATTATTAGCAGAAATGTAGGACATGTGAAGAGTTTGGTTGATAGTTTGACAAGTTCTGTTGTGATGACGACTCTACAAACTAACCAAACACTCAGGAACCAAATTTTGGTGGAGCAATGGAAACCCTTTGAATATTCTCCTGAAAAACTTCATCGCTAAAATGGACAAAGCATAGAAATATTTTTGAACTGAAACATTGCTTTTCCATTATTGGATTTATCTGATTTGATTGATGACAAGAATTTGACTGGTATTTTGTTTTATCGACCCTGAAGAGATGGAAAGCAAAACTGGCTTTGGTGGGATTTGAACTCAGAACATGACAAACCAGAAGAAATGCTGCAAAACATTTTATCAGATGTATGAATGATTCTGCCAGCTTGTCACCTTCAGTAAAATATAGTACCAGTTAAATACTGGGGTTCATTTAATACTCTTGTAAAAGCAACCTTCATGTGAATGGAAATATTAAGACTATTTGCCTTTTGTTTTAATCATGTGACTTATTAACATTTCAGTCATGTGACTTGTTTGCATTTCAGTCATGTGACTTGACAGTGTTTTAACAAAGAGATTTATTTTCATTCTAAACACAATTTTTATAAATTTCAACTTCCTTCTTGCATTTTAATGTTGTTATTATTACATTTGACCTTTTCAACAATCTTTACTCAGAGACATTGACCGAACATAATGTCACATATTCTCCTCAATGAGTTAACATTTACGAGATTTAATCTTGTTAATAAACCGTTTTATATCTATTGAATCACAGAATCTCCACAAAACATCGAAGAGAAATGAAACAAATGTATGAGATTACATTTGGGAGGAAGAATGGTTCCATTCCAGTTGGATATTACTTGACACAAGATTTCTTTTGGTACTTGTCACTGTTGTTGTTGTTGTTTCAATGCTGTCTGGACAGACCCAGGATCAGACATTCCAATTATGACAAACCTCACTTTTGAGCAGATGCTATATTCTTCAATTTTGTTTTTTATGTCTATCTTCACCTCTGGTCATTTTGGTAACAACTAAAATAGTACGATCACAAGTACAAGCAACTGAAATGGGGTTCCTGCTCAGAGAGATATCTGGAATGATATTTCTCGATAGGGTGCATGGCTCAAAGATCAGGGTGTCCCTTCGGATTGACCTGCCACTTCTCCACATTGAGGGGTCACAGATTTGGTGCTATAGATATATTAGGTTGGCAACTAAGTTGCCGCCTTTTTTTTTTAATTTAAATTTTTTAATTTGATAAGCATCATCATCATCATCATCATCATCATTTAACGTCCGTTTTCCATGCTGGCATGGGTTGGACGGTTTGACTGGGGTCTGGGAATCCAGGAGGCTGCACCAGGCCCCAGTCTGATCTGGCACTGTTTCTACAGCGGGATGCCCTTCCTAATGCCAACCAGTCTGAGAGTGTAGTGGGCGCTTTTTACGTGCCACCAACACAGGGGCCAGAGGAGCTGGCATCAACCACGATCAGATGGTGTTTTTTACATGCCACCGGAATGGGGGGATCACAACTACAATTAGGCACAGGTGTGATTATGTGGTTAAGAAGCTTCTTTTCCAAATATATGGTCTCTGGGTTCAATCCCACCGTGTGACACCTTAGGCAAGTGTCTTCTACTCTAGCCCCAAGTCAACTAAAGCCTTGTGAGGAGATTTGGTAGACGGAAACTGAAAGAAGCCTGTCGTGTGTGTGTGTGTGGATGGGTGATTGGGGTTTCAGTCTGTCCTGGTGAACTCCATCAATTCTACACAATGTATCAGCTTGACCTGCTAGAAAAACCAGCCAAATCTGTTATTGGCTCTTCTTTCTCTTTATGCGAATCTTGGGTCTATAGAGTTTCCGTCAAAACATTTGACCCATGTTAACATGGAACAAGGACATTAAAGGACGACCATGACAACAATGATGATGCTGATGATGATGATGACCTCCCCCTCTCTCTCTCTCTCTCTCTCCTGGCCAGACCATTAGTTTATACATCTTTGTATCTAGATTCCTTCCTACCTACTTCCCTCCCTCCATACTTACCTACGAACTATTTATTGACCTGCCTTCCCCTCTCTCTCTCCCTCTCTCTCTCCCTCCCTACCTGCCTCCCTACCTCACATTTACAAACCCACCCTCTTATCTACCAACCTACATATCTACCTGTCAATCAACTAACCAACGCCCAACCAACCTACTTACTTGCATAAATAATTACCTCTCTCTGTCTCTCTCTCCCGCTCTCTCTCTCCCACTCTCGCTCTCCCGATCTTTCTCTATCTGTCTATCTATCTATCTCCCCAACCAGTAACTCTATCTCCCTGTCCTCTCTCTCTCTCTCTCTCTCCCGATCTTTCTCTATCTGTCTATCTATCTATCTCACCAACCAATCACTATCTATCTGTCTCACACTTTCTACTTATATGTCTAGTTCTCTCTACCTATCTATCTTATTCTCTCTACATACCTGTTTCTCTCTCCCCCTTTCCCTCTTTCCCCTCTCTCTCTATCTATCTATCTATCTATCTCCCTATCTCTCTATCTATCTCTCTATCTATCTATCTATCTATCTATCTACCTACCTACCTTCCTATTTGTCTGTCTATTTATCAATGTGTGTGTGTGTGCGTGAGTGTGAGAGAGAGAGAGAGAGTGTGTGTGTGTGTGTATTTGTGTGTGTATGAGGGTGTGTATGTATGTGTGTAGTTGACTACTTAACATATTAAAATTAATCCCGTAATTGTGTAATAAGCAGCAAATCTATAAAAGCCAGATTTAAATATTTAACACCGTCAATGTATACTTAGAATGTAACATGGGGGAACTCTGTGACTTCCCTCCCCCACCGCACCCCACCCCGGAATAATTCTCACCCATGTAATTCTGATCATGTGAACAATGTTAATTAAAATCTTCAGGCAATAATAATTAGGATATCAATATCTCTAACGTTTTTTTCAACTAATTAAATGTAACCTGAATGGTTTAATACAAAGAGTTTTTGGAGACCAGGGCAGAGGGTTAATGTCAGTGCAGTGTGGTTGAGTGCAGTGATCACATGGGGTGTCAGTACAGCACCGTTACGTGTCAGTAGAGTACAGTGAGATCAAACAAATAGAGTACAGTGGGGTTGTGAGCATAGGATACAGTGGGGTCATGTCGGGACAGTGGGATCGTCTCAGTAGAGTACACTGAGGTCGTGGGTGTAGAGTACAATGAAGTCATGTCAGTGAAGTGAAGTCAGTAGAGTCCAATGGATCATGTCGGTAGAGTACAATGAAATTGAGCAAGTAGAGTACTGTTGGGGTATGACAGTATGGTACTGTGAAGTCATGTCAGGACTGTGGGATCGTCTCAGTAAAGTACATTAAGGTCATGACAGTAGAGTACAATGAAGTTATGACAGTACAGTGAAATGAAGTCAGTAGAGTACAGTGGGGTCATATCAGTACAATGAGGTCATTTCTGTACAGTACAGTATGGTGATGTCAATTCATTACATTGAGGCTACATCAGTAGAGTACACTGAGGTCAAGTCAGTAGAGCACGTTGGTGTCCTTGACAGTCATGTTAGTACAGTGTGGTAATATTGGTTTCATATTTTTACACAAAGACAGCAATTTTAGGGGAGCGGGGGCGGGGGAGGTGGTAAATCTCTACTGAGATGACTCCACTGTCCTGACATGGCCCTCACTCTGTACTCTACAAACATGACTTCCCTGTACTCGACTGACATGACCGCAGTGTTCAACTGGTACTTTTATTCATCCCAAAAGGACAAAAGACAAAGTTGACCCCAGCAGAATTTGAACTCAGAACATATTGACAAACAAAATGCCACAAAGCATTTTGTACAGCATGCTATCATGTTTGCCTTCACAGTGCAGTAAAATCGGTAGAGCCAAATGCAGACGAGCTGGCAGAATCTGCTCATCAGGGAAAATGCTCAAACAGCATTTAATTTGCCTTCATGTTTTGAGTTCAAATTCCACCAAGGTCCACTTAGCCTTTCATCCTTTTGGGGTTGATTAAATAAGTACCAGTTACACACTGGGGTCAAAGTAATTGACTTACTCCCTGCCCGAAATTGGTGGCCTCACACCAAAAGCTGAAATCAATATTGGTAGTGTTCAGTGGGTTTGTGCCAGTAGAGCAGAGTGTGGTCTTGTGAGTAGAGCAGAGTGTGGTCTTGTGAGTAGAGCAGAGTGTGGTCATGTGAGTAGAGTGGGCTTATATCAATGCCATGCAAATTGAATCAACATCAAAGATGACATTAATGGTTACAAGCCAAAATCTGTAGCAAGATTGAAAATTATTCTTTTCTGACCAATCTATCTTTTTCACCTCACAACTAACTTATTTGTATTGTTGTTCTTCTTCGTCTTGTACACTCCTTGTGTTGAATATGTTTGTAAAGTTAGCCAATTGTTGTAATACCTCCTCCATGTTTGTTGGTTTCCAGTTATTATTCTGTTTAAAGTTAACTCTCTAGAATTTCTAAAGAAACTAGAGTCAGCACTGAATTTTACAACATTTCATATATGAATACATCTCTGTAAACCAGTGCTTCTCAACTATCAGGGGGCATGTGGCCCTTTTGTGGTTCCGGAGAAGATTTTCTTGTTAAAATTTATCTGCAACAAACTGGTTCTACTTCTATAATACACAATATTTAATTGTAAAAATATAGTAGGATTTTTTAAAGCATTAAAATGGCTAGGAGGGTCCATCCAAAGAAAATGGACATCAAAGGAGTCTACAGGTGAAAAATGGTTGAGAATCACTGATGTAGACAATGTGATCAAAGATAGAAAACAGGTAACAGGTGTACATGCATATTTCAAGAGTTATTCCTCTTTCATCAGTTCCGCATTGAACCCATTAACCATATACAAACACATTGCTTAAATAACCATTAAATTTAATGGTGTATCACAAATGAATAGACCAATTTTATACATCAAACACATCACAACAGATAACCCAGGTAGGACACTGGCTTATAAGCCTCCAATATAACTGGTGGCATATTATGGTAACATGAAGAAACACATTCACCCTACTAGCAATTAATTACTATTCTGTACAGTTTGTACTCAGACAGCAACTGTCTCGTGTACTTTATATGGAACAACTTATCCCATGGTCAATAATAAGGTAAGTGCTCTTGACCTTATTATCTCCAACTCATTGCAATAATTTCACACAGACTATTTGCTTAGGGGTGTTTAAACTCTGTGATGTTTCATATGAATTGAGACCAGATTTCTGATGAAACGTTACATTGCCTACTTAAATATGCTGAACAAACAAGAAAATCTTGCCTTGCCACGTTTTTAGCAAATTTTCTATTATGGAAGTTTGAATATCATTAGAATATTAGGTCTCCTTTTTCTTTTAGTCCCTGGAAAGGTAATGGGGATTAACATCCCATTTCTCTCTCACTCCTCTTGCTTTTTGCACACACACACACACACACACACACACGCACACACACGCACACACACACACACACATCTATCTCTCTCCCTTCCACATTACATATACAAGGTACGGTGAATAAACTGTCATCTATATTACGCAAAAATGAAAATAACACTGACATCTCATTTTATCAGATATATTTACCAAAATTATATTAAAATATCTTGAAATACAAAAGAGTAAATTTATTCAATAAAATCACCATTAGCTTCAAATACGGCCTCCAGACGACTTTGGAATCTCCTGCAATTCTTCTGGATGGTCTCCTTGTTTAAGTTGGTGAATGCAGCCATAATCCTTGCCTTCAATTCATATTTGGTATTACAAGGAGTTTTGTTGGTCTCTTGCTCAACTGTTCTCCACACATAATAATCAAGAGGGTTGCAGTCTGGCAAGATAGGTGGCCAGATATTAGGGGTGATGTGGTCGCAGAAATTGTCTGACAACCATGACTGGGTTGTGTGGCATGGTTCAGAGTCCTGTTGCCAGACATAGGGTCTTCCAGCAGTCATCCTCTTCACCCAGAACAGTGCTGCCTCCTCCAGGTACTTGATGTAGGCCTCCATGTGGAGTCTGAGGTTGTGTGGGAAGATGAATGAAGGCATAACGTCGCTATCACTAGTGATCACTCCAAACACCATGATGTTGACTGGATGTGTGATTTTCATCACTCTTGGTTCATGTCCTCAGGTTGTACTGTCCTCAGATTGTACTGTCCTCAGATTAACACCCAAACACTCTGAAATATTTGTATTGGTGCTTCCAATATGAATACCAAGCAGTACAGCATGTCGTTTCCAAATTGAGTGAATATCTTGATACCTCGTCAGTCATCATCCTCTTTCTTTTCCATCTAGGGTAGCCATGTATCTCCCCTACAGCAAAACACCCATTCCTATCCCTCTATCACACTTTAACCCCTCATCACCTGGAAGAAAGCCACCTCCTTCAATGCTATAAATGGCTCAATCAAGGGTTCTCGTCTTGTGAGTTACTTGGTGGCCCCACTGATGTTGGTGCCATGAAAAAGCACCTGGTTCATTCAGTAGAATGATTGGCATTGAGAAGGTTACAACAACTCTTTCCACACAAAACATGGGCGATATTCTGCCAGGGTTATTTAAGCTCTAAACAAATGAACTGTTAGAATTCTCTGAAAATTATTTTTCCATCTCACTTGGTAATTATTATCAAGGTGTTGTGTATTGTTTGTTTTTTCACATAAACAATATGATTCAACATTCTCCTGATATGTGATTGTAAACAGAAGAAATGACAGCTTTAGTATACAGACTTGAGTGATTCAATGATGTTTTATTACAGAAAGAAAAATCCTTTCAATTGATATCTTTCATTAGCGTGAAAAGGTTTCTCAATTGAAATTGGTAAGTACAAGGTAGACATGGCCGACATTGAGAGAAAGAGGAAGACATCACAGATGATGTTAGAGGAAAGAGGAGACAAAATTGATTTTCAACCTTTGAAGTAATGGCAATGATTTTAATCTGAGTAATAATAATAATAATAATAATAATAATAATAATAACAACAACAACAACAACAATAATGATAGTAGTAATATATTTATATCTGTGTGTATGTGTGTGTATACATACACTCAAGCATATAAATACACTCACTCTCTTACATATGCATACAGATGCACACATGCATATACACACACACACACACACACACACACACACACACACACGTATTGATTGATTAATTGAATATCATAGTCTACACATACAAAAACCCAACATGGAAGCGTACACACATGTATCTACAAATAAATCTCTCTACTTAGATGCGTGAATGTGTCTTATTGAACACAACAAGTCTAACAAGACATATTTTACTCCTTTCATTGTTTTTAATAAAAATACATTAACACCAAACAGCAAACACTCTCAGTTCTTTACTCCGGCAGCTTTACTTTATTCCTATGAACAAGCAACACCAGGAATTATCTGTCTGTGTGTCTGTCTATATGTTTGTGCTTGTGTTTCTCTGTTTATGTACACACATACACACACACACACGTCATATACATGACAGGAGAAGACTCCTCTTCGGTCATGACTGACCATGGGATTGCACCTAGAAAGTTACCCTCCCAAGCACAAGTCCGGGAAAGGTTATTTATGGAAGACCAGCAGTCGCCCATGCATACCAGCCTCCCCTCTCAACGCCACTGATGTTATCCAAGGAAATGGTAAAGGGGTCGATACAGCTTGGCACCTGTGACGTCGCAACTCATTTCTACAGCTGAGTAAACTGGAGCAACGTGATATAAAGTGTCTTGCTCAAGAACACAACATACAGCCCGGTCCGGGAATTGAACTCACAAACTCACAATGGTAAGCTCGATGCTCTAACCACTGAGCCATGCACCTTCACATACATGACAAGTGTATGTGTATGTATGTGTGTATATACATATATATATATATCATCATCATCATCATCATCGTTTAACGTCCGCTTTCCATGCTAGCATGGGTTGGACGATTTGACTGAGGACTGGTGAAACCGGATGGCAACACCAGGCTCCAGTCTGATTTGGCAGAGTTTCTACAGCTGGATGCCCTTCCTAACGCCAACCACTCAGAGAGTGTAGTGGGTGCTTTTACGTGTCACCCACACGAAAACAACCACGCTCGAAATGGTGTCTTTTATGTGCC
>NC_068987.1:3062962-3063663 GCF_001194135.2 Octopus bimaculoides
ATATATATACATACAGGGTGCGATGGGTAAATTGTTGCCATTTTATATTTTTAATTTTGCACATGAGCATTGTTTGTTTTTGAGTTTGTTGACTACAGAGTATAGAAGAGTCAGTTGGGCACCATCTGTGAGGAAAACAGCACTATGAGGTAATACACTCTGCCAGAAATTTGGAAACAATGTGGCGAGCTGGAAGAAATGTTAGCATTCCAGGCAAAATGCTTAGCAGTATTTTGTTTCTCTTTACATAACTGAGTTCAAATTCTGCCAAGTTCAACTTTGCTTTTCATCCTTTCTGGGTCAATAAATTAAGTACCAGTTGCATACTGGGGTTGATCTAATTGACTGCCCCCCCACCACCACAAAGTTCAGGCCTTGTGCCTAGAGTAGAAAAGAAATTTGGAAACGACATACTGTAGTGCTTGGCATTCGTACTGGAAGCTCCTATACGAGCAGATGGTGAACACACAGAATGACCATTGGCTTGCCGTGTCCCCAAAACATGTACTGAGAGTGATAAATATCAAACATCCAGTCAACATCATGGTGTTTCGAGTGACCACTAGTCATGACGATGTTATGTCTCCATTCATCTTCCCACACGGCCCCAGGCTCAACACAGAGACCTACATCAAGTGCCTGGAGGAGCTAGTACTGCTCTGAGTAAGAGGGTGGCTGCTGGAAGAACCTATATATATATA
>NC_068987.1:3064139-3102828 GCF_001194135.2 Octopus bimaculoides
ATATATATATATATATATATATATATATATATATATATATATATAGCACCTCTAACCACATACTTAATTGCTACTTATTGGTAAGCAGCAACAGAGGTGCCGTTAACAACAGTTATGTAGTCCAGCAGGAGATGATACTCCATCAGTCTAGTACAGTCGTCGTATAATATATCTAAAGTGTATCTCTAAAATCACTGTAGTTTACTGCTCCAATGGTGGATCAATAAACACTATAGAGCCTTCCTCTCTCTCCCTCTTTCATTCTCTCACTCTCTCTCTCCCATGCTCTGTATAGTTGTTCATCCTAGATATTGACTCGACCCACCAATTCATTCTGAAACAGGACAAACAATCTTCCAATCAACTCTTCTTCTCGTTATTCGATTTCACAAAAGAGTTTATCGCAAATAAACAAACAAAAATAGCGATTTAGCTGTGTATATTAACACGCATACACGCACATACACATATGTATACACCTCCCCCACACACACAGACACACGTGTGTGTGTGTGTATATGTATATATATATATATAGATAGATAGATAGATAGATAGATAGATATAGATAGAGATATGTATATATATATATATGTATGCATGTATATATATATATACACACACACATATATATAGGTATATACATAAATATGTATATATATTTATCTTTATAGATAAAACAATAGGGTAAAAAATTGGATATTAATTAATATCAATTTAATACCAGGGAACCAGCACATTAAAAGAATCAGGAAGATTCAGAAAAAGTATCCGAGATCTCAAAGGATTATTGTATATGTATATATAAATATATATATATAAAGGAGGCCATTAATGTCCACCTAGTGGCCTCTTTATATATATTTTTATATATACATATATATATAGATAGATATAGATAGATAGATATATAGATAGATAGGTAGATAGATAGATAGATAGATAGATAGATAGATAGATAGATATATGTATATATATATATATATATATATATATATATATATATATATATATATATATATATATATATATATATATATATATGTATGTATTTAGGAGCTGTACTTGTTTGGCAAATGATATGAGACTGTCATACAAACATCCATACACCCATACATCCCTACATCTCTACATACATATGTAGGCAAAAGTGTGGCTGTGTAGTGAAGAAATTTGATTCCCAACCCCATGGTTTTGGGTTCAGTCCCAGTGTGTGTCACCTTGGTCAAATATCCTCCACTATAGCTAGGGGACTGGCGATTGTAGTCATGATGAAGCACGCAGGTATGATAGGATATACTTCCTTTCATGTGGGCAAGGGCTAAACACTTCACTCCTGCTCTTCAGGTAAATATCCAGGCGTTGGGTACCCTTTAAAATCGTTCTCTTCTCATCCAGGCACAGTCTGCGCTTACTGCTGTTATTGAAGTATGGTTTACATTTCTCCAGGACCTTCCACTTTATGCTGTACTCTGTGGCGCCTTCTTTTAAAGACCAAACATGCTTGGCTAGGGTTGTGGAGTTGCGTCTCTCTTGGATGTTGAAGGACTTGTGGTTGTTAAAGCAGGTTCTGAAGGGGGCCTTCAGTTTCCCACACATACTTCCACATGCTTGGTTGCCTATTGGGTCCTATGGCTGTTACCTCTGTTTTGTATACCACTGTCTCTGTGTTACAGTGGCCATTCAGTGGACAAGTTGTTTTACCTCTGAACAAGCATCCTGCCTCTGCCTTGTGTGTGGGCCTACCTACTAAAATCTTTTTTACACTATATATGTATCATGCAGAAATTTCAAACCTGGGTTATCATTCCTAAGGTATTTTTCGATGTTGTTATTATTATTATTATTATTATTATTATTATTGTCTTTTCACAGCTTCTAATGTTGGAGATGTACTACAGTGTTAGCTGTTCACTACCACCCCTTATTTTTTGAGCACCTTCCGGAGTATTCAAGCTGTTCCGAGCAGTGCTGTTTTATGCAAGTGCTCCACCCTTATTGCAGCCCCTATTTGTTCCATGTACTTCTCGAGATTATTGCTCACTGTTCTCTGGGCTCCGACAATTATTGGTACTACTGGTACCTTTTTCATCGATCACAACTGCTTAACTTCTTCTTCTTCTTCTTATTATTATTATTATTATTCAGGTCACTGCCTGGGATTGAACTTGGGATCTTGGGGTTAGTAACCTGTGCTCTTAACCACTACGCCATATACGCACATGTATATGCAAGGTGATTCAGAGATCCCTTTAGAGATCTTAAATGATGCTTTGTATTAATTCTGAAGAAACAAAGAACCTTTTCAATCATCCTGTACACACACACACACACACACACATATGCATGCACACACATAATGTTATATATAATAATGATAATGATATACAGATTAAATACACATGAGGTTGTGTATAAGACATGCCATCTCGGTGTTTCCCCATCAAAGATAAAGAGTCATTGGTCGATTTGTCACAGACTCGCTCTCAGCTTCTCTGTGTGAGAATATATACACACACATACACACACACATTAACACATATACATACATACTTACATATATATATATATATATATATATATGTGTATGTGTATGTGTATATGCATGCATGCATTTATACGTGTCTATAATATAGCAGTTGAGTGTGTATACCATTGTTCTAGAACATGTCATTAATAAAAGCTTTCAGTGCATAATCTCAGTCCAGATAATTGATCTCAGCAAATAGATTTCATTTCTTTTCTTTTATAATATCTTTGAATCAACTACTTTGAGGAAGGGCACATCGGATTATTAATGTGTGTGTGTGTGTGTGCGTGCGTGTGTGCTCGAATATAGCTATACACCCATACACACAAACACACATTTATGAATATATATAATTGTAGCTTCTTTATATATATCTAAATGTACGTACATATATATGCAAATATATATATATGCGTGTATGTATAAAAATATGTACGCATATGTATCTGTACATGCATATACATAAATATATATGCATACATATAATATATATATACATATATACATATAATATATATAAATATATATATATATATATATATGTATGTATGTATGTATATATATGTGTGTATATATATATATATATATATATATATATATATATATATATATATCCCAAATTTCATTTAGTTTGCTTTGCAGGAGCAACTGTTTTATCGAAAGCGTATATTGTTGTTAAATGCTCGAAATACGAGAGTAGAAAAACAGCCAACAACTGATGAAGGGTCGTTCTTTATGCTGCTTGTTTTGTTTTCCATTTGTGTCTTTCGTTGTTCGAAAGAATAGTTCATGTTCCATGTACTCGTATTTTTTTGTTGTACACGTTTCGTGATATATATACATATATATATATATATATATTATTATTATTATTATTATTATATGCTTGTGTGTGTATATATATATGTGCTGAGTGGAAGCTTCTGGTGTGTGAGTGTATAAGTGTACTTGCCTGCAGACATGTGTGACTATGGGTGTCAATGTACATTTGAATTTATATGCCCTGTGGTGTGGGTGTGGTGGTACGCGCACGCGTGTATGTCTGGGCCTTGAGGGATGTATCAGTGTGTTTCTGTATGTGTATAGCTGTGTGCATGTGAAGTTGACTGGCATACATACATGTGGGGGGGGGGGGGTGCTGGCATGTGTCTACAAGTATGATTATTAATGTGTGTGTCTGTGTGTCTTTGCATAGATTTAAACATATGAGATTCAAACAAATAAGGGAGGAACTGCCATTGTCTTTCATCTTCACCCCTTCATTCCTGTTTTGGATAAAATTTTCTCAGAGAGCTGGTGCAGCTTTTTATTCTTTTACTTGTTTCAGTCATTTGACTGTGACCATGCTGGAGCACCACCTTTTTAGCTGAAGGAATCGACCCCTGGACTTATTCTTTGTAAGCCCGGTACTTATTCTAACGGTGTCTTCTGCTGAACCGTTATGTTACAGGGACATAAACACACCAACATCAGTTGTCAAGCAATGAGGGAGCAGGTGGACAAACACAGACACAAAAACACACACATAAATACACACACACACACACACATATATATGGAAAGCGGACGTTAAACGAACGATATATATATATATATATGACAGGCTTCTTTCAATTTCTGTCTACCCAATTCAGTCACAAGGCTTTAGTTGGCGAGAGGCTATAGTAGAAGACACTTACCCAAGATGCCATGCAGTAGGACTGAACCTGGAAGCATGTGGTTGGTAAAGCAAGCTTCTTACCACACAGCCAAGCCTACATCTATTGCACCTATTCGGCCAAATAGCTGGAGGTCGACAAGCAAACAGTTGAGATTTTTCCTTTTTTTTTTTTTAATATGTATTTTACTTTTTTGTTACTCTGGGAACTTCCTTCATGTTTTAGACAGGACTTGCTCAGACCTCCGATGCAGCTTTTTGACAGTAAATCTTTGATATATATAATGAAGAACCTTTCTCTATCTTAATCCCAAACATGACCAATTCCTTAACATTAGTAGCCTCAAATCAATGGTAAAGAAGATGTGAAAGTTACACATTTGGAATCAAAGATGTTACATCAACTTTGGCAACTCTACAAAAGTGTCTTCTATGACTCAAACTGCATCTATATCTTTGTAACACGATCTGTAAGCAGTGCAGGCTTCAATACAGTTTCCTTCAAGCTGTGGAAGACCAAAACTTAATTGCAAATTTAATTGTGGACTACAGAATCCACAATTTAGCCACAAAACCATGCTAAAATGTAACTGTGTAAACCAAGAGACAGCTGTTTATGCCATTGTACAATAATGGTGACATCTTCCTTTTTCAGTGCCATCTGGTCAAGCTTCAGCCAGAAAATTATGAGGACAGGCAATGTCTTTATGTAAACAGTAATGAGTTTTTATGCAAAACATCAAATTTATAGCCATTCTTTGCAATGAAACTGAAAACAGTTTCATTACAGAAATACAATAAGTATGGAGAACAAAAAAATTACTGATGGACGAAGATTTTATATAAGAAACAATGAGGTTTTTCATTCTTAATAATGAATCGAATTTAATGTCATTTCTTAGTTTAAGTGCAAAATTACAATTAATCAAAAGTGACATGAAAAGATAGCAACATCATTGTTGTCGTCATCGTCATCATCATCATCATCATCATCATCATCATCATCACCATCATCATTTAACATCTTTTTTTTTCCATGCTGGCACGGGTTGGATCGTTCAACAGGAACTGGCAAGACTCTTTTGGTCATCACAGGGATGAAGGGAATCAAAATACATTCAATATTCTTTACGTGCAAAATCTTAATGTTAAACTTATATTTAAATTTTAATTTACCTGAAGCAAACAGATTTTTTTTCTTAAAATAATTGATTTGTTCATCAATAAAAGCCACGTCTGAAACAGTTGTAGTGAACCTCAGCCTATTTGGGTTATTATAGACATTTCTCACTCCTTTTCTTTTCATCATTGTCCTCCAAGCCATGACAGAGGTTTGTTAAGACTGGCTGCTCTTGGGAAATGTTATATGCTGATGACGTTGTTCTCTTAGCAGAATCTATAGTAGAATTAGAAAGGAGGTTCCAGATATGGAAACAAAACCTGGAATTGAAGGATCTTGAAATTAATATAGCAAAGACCAAAGCAGGAAAGCAGACAGGACTGTACCCCACTCAATAAATGGCCCTACTTGATATGCAGGAAGGGTGGTGTTGGCAGAAATTCTATAAAGTGTTCCCAGTGCAAGTTATAGACATACAAGGGGTGCAGCAAAATCATGGGAAGATTAATGGAGAAACTAGTATTCGAATATGAAGGATGTGCTTAGAACAATAAACATTATGGACACACGGGACATAGATTTTTTCGAGTGCCCTGGAGGCTCTCTAAAGGTAATTACTAGTTTCAGTTGACCAGGTAACCTAATTAGCAGGGAAGATGGATTTCTGAATATAAAGTTGCTAGAATAAGAATAGGATGGAGAAAATTCAGAGCTTCCTCTTCATCACTCCTATACTTTGCACATCATCTCTTTACCTTCTGGTGTATCCTCCTCCTCCTTTCTGAGCCACTTCTTTCTCTCTCTCACCTTACTTCATTGATATTTCCCACCAACAACACCTCCACTCTTGCACATCATACAGAATGATGCATTATTACTTTAGTGTTGTGTGTGTGTGTGTGTGTGTCCGTCCTGAGTGTGACTTTAAACTGCATCCAGTAAAGGACTCCTGGTACTGGAGTTCCAATGTTTTGAAATGGAACATACCTCTTAGCCACCTTTTGTTCCCTGGTTTACTGTGACCCAGGATAGCAGCACCTGTCAGGGTCTCTGCTACGGGTTAATAAGCAAACGAGTGCTTGCCTGCCTGTGCACGGGAAGACTGGTTCTGGCAGTCTCAACAGAAGAAACGTTCATGGTTTTACAGAGGGGGGGAAGCTGCAGAATGGAGTGCAGAGAGTAAGAGGAGGCGAGTAAGACATCTTGGCCATCAATTGCATCCGTCTCCATCTCCAGTCGTCTTGACTTGGTCTTGTCATAGGACTGATCACGTTCCCAACTGAGAGAGAGAGAGAGGGGGGAGAGAGAGAGTGGGAGAGAGAGAGAGAGAGAGAGAGAGAGAAAGAGAGAGCATGACAATGTGCAACTCTTCTTCACTTTAAACAAAGAAATCCTAGATGGTCCTCATTGCTCCGACTGAAGAACACGAGGAGTGTGCACGAGTCTGTCTCAATAAACGCCCCCAGACGATATATTTTGTTTTAATCTTTTAGTCGGGAGAGAAGTCAATGCCCTGGATCCTTTTCAGAACTTGAGACAGGTGGGTGAGCGAGATGGAAGAGGGTGTTCCAATGCGGAGACCTGGAACACGCTAAAGGCATTCAAGGACCAGGTTGTGTTAAACTTGATAATGAATTAAATTGAGCTCCCAATATGTATTGAATTCTTAGGCACGTTATTTTCCGATCATAAAATTCTTTATCATCCACGTAATTATGGAGATTAGAGTACCAAATTTATCTGTTCATCACAAAATTTTTTCTTCTTGAAATATAAACATATATTGTTGTACGGCTGTTGTTTATATGTCCCACATTAAATTTTGCATGTAATTAATTTTACTCCTACATGCTGATTAATTTTGACAATTTTATTTTCAATATATACTTCACTCTAAGATGAACATAGGCAACCGATCTGATGTGTCTCTCTCTTTCTTTATATGTGTGTATGTGTTTGTTTGTGTGTGTGTGTGAGTCTTTGTGTGTGTGTGTGTAAAAAGAAAATCTAATCAATAATGAAAATTAGCGAATAAAGTAATAATTTGTTGCGCTAATCTCAAAATCGTCATCATCTTAACGCTTTCTACAGGTGTTTCACGTTAGTGTTTATTTTTCCACAAGAGACACTTTTACTCTTACACCGGCAACGACCGCCGCAACATACCGGCTACTGCACACACTCACACACACACGCACGCACGCACGCACGCACACGGCAGCAGATACAGAAAGCGAGTCGTGCGCGCGCCAGCGCGTCATCGTCGCCTACAGAAAGGGTCACTTGCCAGGTTTACTGGTTCCGCTACACAACTCTATTAACTTCCAGCGAACCAGCTTCCTTGGCCACGCTCGTTATTTGGGGCTAGGATCTGAACACCGAGGACACACGCACACATATATTCACACTGACAATTAAGGACACATTCATAATATATATGCACTCACAAAAGCAATTAAGGACACATTTATACACACACTTAGACTGGCATTTAAGGACACGCATTCATATATATATACATTCACATACACCACACCGACAATTAAGGTCACATATACGTACACTCTCACAGTTACTGACAATTAAGGGCATATTCACATATATATACACACACACGCACCACACTGGCAATTAAGACCAAAGTTGCTGCAGAAACAAATTTTGACATATTTATTTTCTATTTAAATGGAGACGTAAGGGTGTCAAATATTTTAGTCCTAATTTGTGGACTTTCACAATATTGGCACCAGCATTTACCATTAAAATATAGAAAATTATACAATTATATATATATATATAATTATATATATATATAATTATATCAATTATACTAATATATATATTTATTTAAAGTTGATAATTTAAAATAATTTGTCGATATTTCTTGGTTTATTCTTTAACTTGTTCATTCCTTGCAATTTAACATTTTCATATTGAAGACTTTTAAAGGATCTAAAAATCTAACAAAATGACTTCTTTCATCACAAAAGCAACGGAATATTATGATGACCTTTTAAAAATTGGAGGTAAGTTGCTATTGTTTCTCAAAATACTGTAATTCTTCTTCCCTGATCTGTTTATAAATGTTGTTTAATCACCTGAGTTGCCCTCCGTTTATATCACACACACACGTTCTCTTCACTTTCTCTGCTTTTAAATATATCTACAAAACTGTCTTGATAAAAAGGCTTCCGTTCTAGTTCCTGTTCCCGAGCCAACTTGCACACTCACATACACACGTGCATATATATATATATATATACACACACACACACAAACATAATCATCATCATCATGCACATATATGTCCTGTAAATAAAATGGTGGGTTGGGTCATGATTTCTGCCATAAAAATAAAATGTTTCCATAATTTATTTAGCCTTCTTAATCGGTTAAGTTTGGGGGAAGATTTCAAATTACTTGAGCGAAGGAATGCCAGTTTTCATCTTGTGAAAGGTTAGCTATGTAAATGGAGAGATAGCTGGAATGTGGGTGTGTCCTTTACTATTTAGCTTTGTCTGTGATTATATATATATGTGTGTGTGTGTGTGTGAAAATATATATATATATATATATATGTTTGTGAAAAAAAAAATATATATATATAGTGTGTGTGTGTGAATATATATATATGTGTGTGTGTGTTTGGTTCATCATTGTTTGCCTGTCTTATCACTTACATTAACCATTCGACTTATATAATATGATATATATATATATGTATTTATATGACTGGTTAACACACGTGTTACTATGCTGCCATTGAAGCATAGGAAATAGTAGGTGCCCTCTTATAGAGTCTAGTCTTTCCCCTCTACCATACTCCAGTAAATGTTTGCCGCAACTGTTAACTACAGACGTCGCACTGTTAGTTGTTTTAGACAACTCGTTTAATTTTAGTCCTGACTGATAGAGAGGAGACTCACAGACATAGAATTAACGAACTTCACGAAAATAAGGAAAATTTATGATAGTAGGAATTTATTAAATATTAAGAAGAAAAAAATAATAAAACTGCAACGTTTTAACAGCATTCCGTTGATATAAAGAGTAATTATAAGTTAGGTAAAAATGTCATTTTCTATATTTCGGTTTCAAACTCGTTGTCGCTCCTTCATAGTATCTCTCTGCTCCACTCCACTCTCCCTCTCTCTCTTTAGTATCTCTCTGCTCCACTCCACTCTTCCTCTCTCTCTTTCTCTACTATTCCTCCCACTCTCTCTCCACTGTTCCGCTCTCCCTCCCTCCCTCTCTCTCCCAACTGTTGTACTTTATCACGTGGTTTTAGAGGTTAGCCCCCCCCTCCCCTCCATCCCATATTCATTCCATGACGATCCAACTCCTTTTTATTTTTCTTCTTGATATTCTTCAATGATTTAATGTACTATTAACAATCCTAATATAGATATAGAGATTCCTGTACTATTTTACTATCAAATCTTTGGACTGCGATCTGCAAGGGTTTCGTACTTATATTAGTCCGGTATTTAGCCTTATCAAGATCTATTTATCGAACCTCTCGATTACGAAGCTCAAAGAGGCACCACATAAACAACATTGATTTTCAGAATATAACACGGGCTCATACACACATACGATAGCCTCTCGCATAGCTTCTGTCTACCAAATTCCACTCTCGCAGAACATTGGTCGGTTCGAAGACTATGGTAGATGACACTTGTCGTGCTGTGAGATTGAACCCGAAACCACATGGTTTTGAAGCGAACTTCTCAACCACACACACATTCCTTGTATGTGTATGTATATAGTGCAGGCTAACACGATGGGTTGAACTGAAATAATTTTTAACCAATTGAAATTATAACTGTTAATGAAAATTCTTCTTATTCCGGAAGTTGAAATGATGCAGAATTTAATTAGACAAATGAAGGGATTTGTCTGATCCTTGGTAACTAAGGTAAAAGCTTCAGATATGTTTTGGTCTTATTGAAGTTCCTCGGTGAAACCACTTGGTCCCAAGACAACTCGGAGATGACTTGTAGTTTGGTATGAAAATAGTTTGAGTTTACAAATTCAAATATTCTCTGGAATATTTCTCATAGATGCCTTCTGCAGGAAGGAGATATAATTAAGTGCCAGCTGACACACTTGATGTGAGCCAATAATTTCTTTATCTCCTGGAATTATACACACAGCTGACAGGAAGATTTTGGTAGTGGGTTCAGTTGAATTTCTTCATGTTGTAAGGGTTTCTCAATGGAATTTTATTCAAATTTACTCTCCTTAGCTGGTTTCCTTCATTGTGACCTACTGGGTCCACATCTCTTTATTCAAAATCTCACTAGTTAAGCCACTTCCACTATGGCTTGCATCTTAGGTTGTTAATGATGCTCACACTGAGGCAGTAGTAGTGAGGACAGGACATAATGTGGGGTGGTTGTAGGGTATGAATTCCTTCCGGTGCAGTTGGGATGGTTTGCAAATAGATTGGTGGTTTGGGGTCACGATGGAAGCAACCCTCATACTCCTGGCCAGATGTGTTTACCAAGCAAGGATCCACTAAGCAGAAGACTCTCTGGCAAAGGGAGGATAGGACATTAGAAAGGGGTGGAGTACATAATCAAGGGGGGTATGTACATATTGAATCACCATCAGTTTCCATACTTGCATGAGTTGGACTGATTGACAGGAGCTGCACCAGTTTCCATTGTCTGTTTTGACATGGTTTCTACACTTGGATGCCCTTCCTAACACCAACTACTTTACAGAGTGCACTGGGTGCTTTTTATGTAGCCCCAGCACCAGTACCCTTCATGGGCAAGGACTACCAAGACGGGTTTAGGGTATCAGTTTTGTTCTGTTGTGGTGAGCAGGTCATCTTGTGTACAGCAATACACCAGATGCCTCACTCCTATGTTCGTCTCCTTCATATGGCTCAGTGTTTTGAGAATGGCTTCCAATATTTCATCCGATGTCTTTCTGGGTCTCCCTAGACAATAACAAACAGTTGGACATCCTGCCATAGAAACCATGCTAAGAGAGACTATCAAGCCAAGTGTGGCTCCTGACCTCGCCAGCTCCTATCAAACTGTCCAACCCTGCATGGAAAATAGACATTAATGGATGTGTGTGTTACCATTGTCGTTGTCGTCGTTTAACGTCTGCTTTTCTGCTTTCCATGCTGGCATGGGTTGGATGATTTGACTGAGGACTGGCAAGCCAGGAGGCTGCACCAGGCTCCAATCTGATCTGGCAAGGTTTCTACAGCTGGATGCCCTTCCTAACGCCAATCACTCCGAGAGTGTAGTGGGTGCTTTTTACATGTTACCAGCAAAGGGGCCAGTCAGGTGGCATTGGCATCAACCACACTTGAATGGTGCTTTTTACATGCCACTGGCATGGGAGCCACTCAGGTGGCACTGGCAACACACACATATACATAGATCCATGCTCATTCATGTGCACATGGCTGTGTGGTTAGGATGTGTGCTTCCTTCCCATTTGAGACAAGTGTCTTATGTTATAGTCTCAGGCTGACTAAAGCCTTGTGAGTGGATTTGGTAGACAGAAACTGCAAATAAGCCTGTCACACATATATATATGTGTGTTCCGTGAAAACATGTTTGGCCATTGTGCTGTTCACATTCGAAGCACAATTTTTTTGCTTGGAAACGGGTGAGGGTCGTTGACAGGAGGCGTGTCCAGCTGTGAAAAATCTACCTCAATAAACTCCATCTGACCCATGTAGGCATGTAAAAATGGATGTTAAAACTGGTGATGATGAATATGCATTATGAATTAGATGTAAGATATCTGTCTCTCTGCATGGTAAGTACTCTTAGCTAAGAAACAAAGACCACCTTCAACAAAATACTCGATGCATTGTAAGATGGAGAGTTACATAATTTATTTATTGAGTTTATCATTACGATTTGTAATTTGTTTCACTGGAAGACTGGCATTTTCAGCTGAGAACTCTGAACAGTTGCCAAAGAAGTCAAGACTCTGTGAAGAAAAGTTCATGTAGCTAATCTTGTGATTTGCTTTTCTCCATCAGGTTAGCTGTGTGAACCCCATTGTCTCATCTTTATTTAGAAATGATCAGACTCTTCTCCTAAAGATTCCCCCTCTGCTAATGCGACAGTAAATTGAATTGAAGCAGACTCTGAATAAGTTATTATTTAGTATTTTCTGTGTGGCCAGTGCCAGTGCCACCTGACTGGTTCCCATGCTGGTGGCACACAATAAGCACTGACTGGCTCTATAGCAAGACAGCCATGCTAATCTCTCCGATGTACTTTAGCCTCTCAACACCTGGCATAAAACCACCCTGACATTTCAAATTATTACCCCCCTGCTTTGTCAAGGGGGCTTTTTTCTGTTCTTCTCCTGTCTTGTAGTTTATTTGGTGACCTCACTAGGGTCAGTGTCTTGAAAACAAAGCACCCAGTGCATTCTATGATGTGGTTGGTATTAAGAAAGACACTCAACTGTAGTAAGCAGACATTGTAGCTTGATGTAGCCTTTTGCCACTCACCAGATTTTGTCAAATCATCCAACCCATGCCAGCAAGTAAAACGGATGTTAAATGATGATGATGAATAGATGTTGTGAGTTTGGAAGCATTTCTGTCAAGTTTGTTGCTATAACAGTAGAACAAGAGGGCCATCCTAACAATTAAACCAGAGGTTTCCATGTGGGTTTCCCAAGCACTGTCCTAGCTGTGTCATATCGTTGTCTTGGGCAAGTCAGTTGAAAGACTCCATTACCAGAATGAATATTCTAGTGACTGGTGGCTAGAGGTACAAGATAGGTAAGGAAGGAAGACAGCTGGGGGCATCAGAGATAGTTGCTTTTAGTCGAACAAATCGACCTCAGGACTTATTCTTTGTAAGCTTAATACTTATTCTATCGGTCTTTTTTTGCCAAACTGCTAAGTGGCAGGGACATAAGCACACCAACATCAGTTGTCAAGTAATGGTGGGGGGGACAAACACAGACACACAAACATATACATACATACATATATATATACATACATACATATATATATACATACATATATATATATATATATATACATATATATATATATATATAGATATATATATATACGACGGGCTTCTTTCAGTTTCCATCTACCAACTTCACTTGCCCAAGGTACCACACAGTGGGACTGAACCCGGAACCATGTGGCTGGGAAACAATCTTCTAACAACACAGCCACTCCTGATATATATATATATATATATATATATATATTGTGTGTGTGTAACTGTCTATATTTATATAAAACGTGTCTAGCTGTCACTTGCTAGTATGACTTGGTACCTTGTACTATATTTCACTATTTGCTTTTAAGTGTTTTATAGAGACAGACAGACACAGATTCCTTTTAGGCCCTCCCACCTTTAACCCAGTGGAACATTGAGGGTGGGGAGCTGCACCAACAGTCGACTGGTACTTCTATCCAGCTGATCAGCTGAGAGTAATGTGAAATGGTGTGCCTTGCTCAAAGACATAATGCAGTACCTGTTTCAGGAATTGAATCCATGGCACTTGTGATCCCAACACCTTAACCGCTGGGCCACAGAAAGAGAGGAGGTGAAAGTTCAGGTATGGTTTTGTGGTTATGAAGTTGGCTTTGCAACCATGTGGTTTGGGATTCGCATGACATCTTTGGCAAGTTTTCTTTTGCGATAACCTCAGACTGATTTATGCTTTGTGAGTGGAATTGGTAAGCAGAGACTGAAAGGAAATCCATGTATGGTGTGTGTGTGCGCATGCGCACGCATTGGTCTTATGTTCTGTTATAGTATGAGAGCAATCTTACATTAATCTCTGAAGGGGTACTCTGTACTTTTGTAGAATACAAATTTATTATTCTTTAACAAGAATGCTATTTTGACCAAAGTTTCAGTGATAGTCCAATGATGGCTGAGCTCTCCAAAACTTCAAAGTCACTGTCAGAAGTTTTCTTCTTGAAGTGTAATACACACACACACACACACACTCTATTCTTAATCAGCAGAAAGTTAAAAAGGTCAGTTAGAAATAAAACAGTATATATTCATATGTTGCGTTTATCTTTGCTCTGCCATCTTCCACCATATATTTATACATATATAAACCAACTGGGATTTTGTCAAACCATCCAACTTACGACAGCATGGGGAGCAGACATTAAACGTGCGTATTTGTGTATGAATGTCTCTAAAGAAAGAGTTCAGTAATTTCAATGGCTTTATCCCATTTGATGTGAGATGTGAAGGTGCATGGCTCAATGGTTAGAGCATCGGGTTTACAATCATGAGGTAATGAGTTCAATTCCTGGACCAGGCTATGTGTTGTGTTCTTGAGCAAGACGCCTTATTTCATGTTGCTCCAGGTCACTCAGCTGTAGAAATGAGTTGCAACATCACTGATGCCAAGCTGTATCAGCCCCTTTGCCTTTCCCTTGGGCAACATTGGTGGCGAGGAGAGGGGAGGCTGGTATTCATGGGTAACTGCTGCTCTTCCAGAAAGAAATTTGCCCAGACTTATGCCTTGGGGAAGAAGTTTCTAGGTGCAACCCCATGGTCATTCTTTGCCCTTTTTTCCCATTTGATGTGAGAAGACCAGTGTGATGAATATGCCTTAAATGGAAAGCACAGGTTGATGACAGTGCCAAGACCATTTGGCCATAGAAATATTCTTCAATAAGTTTCATCTAATTCATACCAGTGTGGAAAATGGATGTCAAAAATTATGATGGTATATACATACATACATACATACATATATATATATATATATATATATATACACACACACATGCACACACACACACATTTAGATAGATAGGTAGATATTTTTATAGAAGGGTGGGTTCATTAATCATCTGCAATATATATATTATATTTTTGTAACGCTTGTTGAAGTTAGTTCTACACACATCACTAGGTGTGGTCTCTTTCTGTAGACACGATGAAAGTAGTTTCAATTGATTTGTCAAACTATCATTATGTTAACCTCAACTACTCCACTTTATGCTGGCTTCAAACAAAAGCAGTGTTCACTGATCTATGTTGTATAGATTCAAGATGATTTAAGGGTCAGAGTTGGTCAAAAGCTTTCAGTACAAGATGGGAACAGTGTTGTTTTGTTACAAACTGATTACGAACGGGTTGGAAACGTCGTCAAAGGTAGTTACACGAGTCCTGTACATCAAGAAGGAGCCGACACCTATCCACATCAATATCGACAACATTGAACAAATGTGTGACATAGTTCTGTTGTTGAACAGGTGGATGAATATTGATTACATCATACCCGAAGGTTGCAAATGTGACAAGATAGCCTGTGCCATGAGGGTGCCTGTCTCTGCTCGTGGTTTTAGATGTCAATGAGCAGACATACAGCCTGCGACCCTGTGGAATACCCAGAATGGGATAACTGGGGAAAGAGGGGGCTGCACCAAGCTCAGCTGAATAGCCTGGACCAAAGCAAAGTACCTTGATTAACCGTTTAGATATTTCATCAAATGTAATATCTGTTTATTCACATTGAATTAATCATGCATTATCTCATAGCTTTGGGATTTCAATGATGTAATTGTTTAGATTGAGATCATAGGGTAGGTGTAAGAGACCAGATCTGGCTGGTTTGGACATAAGACAGATAAGATACTTTGGCCGGTTTAAATGCTGAAGGCTTAAAGACTTGACTCAGAAATGAAGCCCACAGCCTTATGATTATGGATCTAAAACTCTAACCCCTTGGCTATGACTTCATTGGCAAATATTCAAATTAGTTGTGGTTTTGTTCGTAAAATCATTCATAACAGACTTGGCTTTGGTAAAGTTTGTGCTAGATTAGTCTTGAAACAATCCAGAATTGCACAAACAAGATTGTTTTGAAATCTTTCAATGACTTTTGGATCATTGGAGGAAAACAAAAACCATCACTGATGATAAAAACCCGGATACATCACTGGGAAAGGGATTGGAAATGCCAACATTTGCTCATCGGGAAAAAAGTTAAAAACTCAATCAACAACAGAAAACATGATGCTGTCAGTATTTTGAACTTGACAAGAACTGGGAGTGTCCCAGTTGGATTTTGGTAGTGTCCTGGTTGGATTTTGTATCTAACCAACAACTATATTTACAAACTGGGTTGCATCCTGTTACTTGTTTGATTTGGGAGTGTCAGTTCAGACTGTTTGGCCATGGTGCTTGGTTTTTTTCCCAGTTGAATCCTGTGCATCATGTTCTCTTCTCTGAGGATCTCACTGGGGGTCACAGCTTGTGTTGGCCGACCACATGTCACACGGTCATGACAAACGAGAAAGTATCTTTCTGAGATGGGGACTGACTGGGACACTACTCAAAGGGTTACCAGGGACAACCTAAGCAAATACTGACAAACGGTGGATGCAACAAGATGCTGCAACAGTGCATGCACCCATACCTGACCTGTCCTGAATACTGTGAGCATTATCAGGAGGCTTACTCGACAGTTAATAGGGCTCCTGACATCAAGATGCTGCATGCCAAGCTGAGGATTGCAAATCAGAGACTCATCATCCTCATCGTTTAATGTCCATTTTCCATGCTAGCATGGGTTGGACAGTTTTTACTGGGAACTGACAAGCCAGGAGGACACACCAGGCTCCAATCTGATCTGGCAATGTTTCTACAGCTGGATGCCCTTCTTAACATCAACCACTCTGAGAGTGTAGTAGGTGCTTTCTACATGCCACCGGCATGGGAGCCAGTCAGGCAGCACTGGCATCATCCACATTCGGATGGTGCTTTTTACGTGCCACCAGCATGGGGAGCCAGTCAGGCAGCATTGGCAGCAATCTACGCATAGAATGGTGCTTATTGCATGCCACCAGTCAGTACTGGTAATGGCCACAACTACAATTTCCATTTGATTGTGATTTGACTATTTTTGTAAAGTGTTGTTTCCCAAAAGTACTTGTCTAGTCACATCTATTTGCACTACCAGAATCCTCCAGAGACTGAAATTTCAAATATTGGAGATTGTGAAGGTATAAGAAGCTTGTGAAAAAAATGAAGTGTGTGTGTTGAAAAATAATATATTCACAACTTTAAGATTTCTATTATTGCAATAAATTACAGGAAAAGTAAAAAAAAACGAGGATGTTACTTTACTTTGGAAACAAACAGACTTAAGAGCTGCTGTGTTTAAGTTAAAAATAAAATCTTAATTGACATTTCAAGTTGAAAGACACACTTCAGTGAACAGTAGTTAGACCATGTCTAGTGATAGACGAATGACTAATTTTCCCGCCATTCCAAAAAATTTATAAGTGTATTGTGTATAATTGACTCACCCTTGTATACATGTATTTTATTTTTATTTGTTTCCATCATTGGACTGTGGCCATGCTGGGACATCACTTTGATGGGTTTAGTTCAACAAATCAATCCCAGCACTTATGCTAAGTCTAGTGCTTATTCTATCAGTCTCTCTTTGTCAAACCACTTTGGCTGACATAAACAAACCAGCATCAGATGTCAAGCAATAGCTGGACAAACACATACATGCTTATGTATGTAAGTATATTTATACACACACACACACACATAGCATTGGTTGGGTGGGGGCTACAATAGAAGACTCTTGCCCATTTTACTATACATCGGTAATGAATCTGAAACCATGTAACTGTGAAGTAAACTTCTTATCCACACAGCCATCCTGACACACACACACACAAACTTATGTGCAGATATAGCTGTGTGGGTAAGATATTTGTATATTATAATGAAAGATAGATCAGGTGAGAATGTGAAAATGCCAGAACATAGGTGAGTGGATGTGTGTTGTGTGCAAAAAAGCAAGATGGAACACGGCTTCAGACTACTCACTAGCAAGGAACAAAGATTCAAATTCTTCTGAACGGGTACCAATGATGGAGTAGGCAAAGAAATAGACAGATAAGGTAATTGAAGTGATCAATGTGTGCAGTAAGTTTATTAAACCTTAGCTAGTCTCTGACAACACAACACTGATACTTATCACTATTTGAAGTACGACAGTCGAAGCTGGCAGATAGACAGAAGGACCACTTTTATGAGACTCTTTTACAAATCATCCCCAAAATGAATGACAGCAACTTCATTATCGTGGCCAATGGTTTTAATGGACATGTTGGACAATATTGTGAGAGCTTTGCTGGAATTAACAGAAGTGAAGTGAGGAGGGATCAACCTGAAGTTCTGTGATGCAAGTTACATCACCATCTACAACAGCAACTTTAAGAAACTGACCAGATTGACTTGATTCTTACCAGAGAAAGGGACTTACATTTGGCTGTAAATGCTAATTTTATTCCTGGTTAATTGTGTACCAACAAATATAGACTAGTTGTTAGTGACTTCAGAGTAAGAGCTGGATGGACACAGACAAAAGATGACCTGGAGAAGGAGGACATAGAAAACGAGAGCAAACAACTCGCAACTGGGTGAGGACATTAAGTGATGCATACAAGATAGAAAAGGGACAGAAAAGAACAAATGTAGAGGACAACTGAGAATTTCTGTAGAATAGCCTATTGAGAGCAACAGACCAAACTAGTGGCTGGGGAAGAAGAGGATGACATGGTAGTGGAATTGCTCTATAAATAGAGCCATTAAAACTAAAAGGGGATCAATACCAAGTATGAAGTATTTCTAGCAAGTGAGGAAATTCTGAGGAATAAGTTTGCTAATGTTTTAATATGTAGAGACATGAGGTATTTCAGATTACTAGGCAGTGTGTGAGTGGAAATGAGGATGTTGGGGAAAAGTGTGTCTGGGGAGATGATGGTACTCTTACAAACAGGGAAAAGAAAGAGGCTTAGAAGTTCTCCTTCATACTTACAGAAATTGTACATCCAGTAGAGTATGCTTGCTTTATTTTTGTTGAGTTTGCACAAGTCCGCTACATCCAGAGCCATTTCATTACCATGTAACATTGCTCTTTGTACACAAGCATCATACAATCTGCCTTTTACACTGAGAAAGAAACGGAGGTAATGGTTCCCTGGATTTTCTCTTGTCTTTTCATACTCTAGATACAATACTTTCAAAATACCCTCTCTCACTGCTGATGCGGTCATTTGGCTAATGGAAACTGTTCACTAGCTACACTTTTGGGCATTTGAGAAAATCTATTTCCTGTGTGTATGTGTGAGTTTGTGTTTGTGCCTCCTTGGCATCACAAGAAAGGTGAACCCATAGAATAAGTACTTGGCTTTAAAAAAAATTAAGTCCTGGGGCTGATTCATTTGATCAAAAATTCTTCAAGGTAGTGTATTAAAAATAAGCTATAAATATGGTCCAATCGAGGTGTTTGTTAATCTGAAGTTTTCTCCATTTTCTTATTATTCGTGTGTATATATATATATATATATATGTGTGTGTATGTTTGTGTGTCTGTGATTGTCCCCCACAACATCGCTTGACAACCGATGCTGGTGCATGTATGTTCCTGTAACTTAGCAGTTTGGTAAAAGAGACCAATAGAATAAGTACTAGGCTTACAGAGAATAAGTCCTGGAGTCAATTTGCTCAACTAAAGGTGGTGCTCCAGCATGGCCACAGTCAAAATGACTGAAACAAGTAAAAAAATAAAAGAATATATATATATATCATCATCATCATCATCGTTTAACATCCGCTTTCCATGCTAGCATGGGTTGGACGATTTGACTGAGGACTGGTGAAACCGGATGGCAACACCAGGCTCCAATCTAATTTGGCAGAGTTTCTACAGCTGGATGCCCTTCCTAACGCCAACCACTCAGAGAGAGAGAGATGGATGTGTATGTTGGTGTGTCTATGTGTGCGTTTCTGTGTGCACACGTGTCTTGACATCATGTGAATTGTCACTGTTATGTGAACAATGTTCTTTGTTTCCCGTCTTTCGTGAAAATATGTCCAACCAAGGAGAAATCTTAGTTTGCTTGAAAACAGATGAGAGTTGGCAGCAGGTAAGGCATCCTGCTGGAGAAACTCTACCTCAGCAAATTGCATCTGACCCATGCTAGCATGGAAGAGTGGATGTTAAACATTGATGATGAGCTGACAGAGCATATGTTGAAGAGGTTTGACCTAGCGACTGAAGAGGAGGACTGACAAATTAGTAAACAAAGAAGAGACTGCTGCAGACCCTAAGACTGAGATGAAGGAATCGAGAGTGGGTCTTTAGTAAAATAGGTTAAAGGGAGATTAGTAAGTTTACAGTAGGAATTATTGATAATAGAGGAGAGATGAGTTAGTATCCTTAGAAGTTAGTATTGTTTAAATAAAGATGAAGCAATAATAACTGAACAAATAAAGGAGCGCAGGATTTTGTAATTATAGAAGTAACACTGAGATAAAAAGATAGTACAATGGGATGATTGGAAGGAAGAGGAAAGTATTGGAGTTATTAAAAAGGCAGTTGTTAGAAGATAAGCATGAATGAAATAAAATCTGCCACAATACACAGGACCCGTGTGGATGGGCTGCGTTAAATATGATGAAATGATAAATAAAAAATACATTTTAATCAGTGAGCACGTGAGTAATTGGCTGTAAAGAAAATGTATTTATGTTAGAGTACACAGATATATGGGGGCAGATAGAGGACCTGACCAAGAATCTTCATTGTTTGCCTGGATTCCATGTTGGCATGGGTTGAATGGTTTGACAGGAGCTGGCAAGGCCAGGAACCACACCAGGTTCAATTGTTTTGGCAGGATTTCTACAGCTGGACGCCCTTCTTAATGCCAACCACTTTACAGAGTGGACTGGGTGCATTTTACATGGCACCAGTGCTTTTTATGTCGACCCCCCCCCCCAGGTAATTTTGTGTACAGTGTGGTATTTTAGGGTTGGGGAAAGTGACATTTAAGTATTTAAAAAAAAAGACAATAGAATAAGTTGTTAATAACAGCAGAACCAATCTGCATGCAGCTGACTGGCTATTATAGCAATACTAACCTGTACATGCAAAGCTACTTTCCATATATACACACACACACACACACACACTGCAGAATTAGAAAAGCTAGCTTGCAACACCAAATCTCTGAGGATTTCCTGAAGAAGAGGTCTTAACCTCAAAATATTGAAATATAAAATGAAAGTACAAACCATTGACTCATTTCTAGTAAATCACATTGTTTGTCTTTGTAAAAAGATTAAAAGCATTTATATCAGACAATGCTTCTCGTAAACTACTCTAAAATATATAATATGTATATTACATTTATATTAAATAATTATGTCAGTAGAATGCAGTGGGTTGGAATCATGTTAAAATAATCTTAAAAGAAGTGAAATTATTATGAAATAGAATAAATTATACTAAAAGAGCTAACTAATTAAGTAATAGGAAATAGGATGAATAATTATATAACAGGAAAAAAATTCTATGCAGGATGGCTATGTGGTTAAGCAACTTGCTTTGCACATGGTTTGGGGTTCAGCCCCAATGCACAGCACCTTGAGCCAGTGTCTTCTACTATTGCCCTTGGCTGACCAATGCCTTGCATGTAAATTGCAGAGATGGGAACTGTGTGGAAGCCCATTGTATATGTGTATATATGTCTGTGTGTGACTTGTGTCACCTTCTCTCCCACCGCTCGACAACCAGTGCTGGTTTGTTTACATCCCTGTAATTTAGCAGTTTGACAAAAAGAAATGGAATGGTGAAAATAAGGTTAACTGAGGAAAATTAACAGGTTGGAAATATTCATCCAAAAAGTTCTGTGGTTTGTGTTACGGTTTAGTTTTGCAAGGTTTGAGATAACTAATATGTTAGTAAAATATGAAATTTCAATCATATTTTTTGATAAAAAATTAGTAGTACTTATGTTAACTAATTTTAAAATTCCTTAACCACTGTAGTAGCTACAGTGGTATTAAATAGGGAATTAAACCAGCCAACATTTCTTTTTCTAAATTTATGTAAGTCCTAGGTCTGTATTCAATGCAAGTGCTTCTGTATTTGAACCTATTTCTAGATAGAGTATTGTTATAAATTTAAGAGGAACCTGTGAAGATTTGCTTATTGTCAGGAAGTGGGGGCAGTTTAAGAAAGATTAGGGATATTCCCCCAAGAGATTTGAGTACTTACATAGTTCAAAGATTCATTTAATTTATGGTAAGGGAAATATAAAATAAACTCTAAGGTGATGTTCTGGAAGTTAGCTTTAGAAGATTGTTATCGATTGTGATCTGTTATCCTATGTTTGCACAAAGGGTAAATATATTCTGAATCAGGGATTGTGGATTGCAATTCCTTTAAGATCAATAAACCATCATCTCTATAAAGACTGCTTTTAACGTCAGAGAAGACCATTTTAAAGTTGTGTAATATATACTGACCAATAAGATCACTAATTTCTGCCATGTCACTTATACTCTCCTCCATCCTCTATGATAATCATGAAAGGTGAATTAAACTGTTTATTAATCCATATAGAGTTGTTATAATTGCTGAAGGTTTGGCATGTGTGCAAAATGATTTCCGTTTCAAGGTTAATTATATGTGTGATGGAGCTGGTGAAGTTAATAGTTTTGCATTGTATAGATTTAGTGCGCAAGAGAGACATAGTTGTTTTAAATATTAAATTGAAAGAATTTCATACTATTCTCATTTGGATCAATAAATAACTTGTAGGTTATTATTTCAAGGAGGCCAGAAAGCTATGTTGTAAACTGCAGTAATTATTCTGGCTAATAAACGATTGCTTATTATCCCTATATTAGTTTTAGCGATATTGATGTGTTTAATTGATGGCAATCAGCTTTATAGTATTTGAAGTGTGTTGGTGGGGTGAGCAACAGTGGCTCAGTTTTATTTCTTCATAGATCAGAAATGATTTTAAACCTTTGCATGTTGATCTGTCTGAGAGTTCTCCCAATCTGTTCTGTTTTTTGTTTTTTGTTAGTGTTTGTAATCGAGTCAAAGATAAATATATATTTAGACGATCACCAGTAAATATATATCTACACACACCTTTATATATATATCTATATATATATATATATATATATATATATTTAATTATGTAGATAAGGTTATAATCCAAGCTGTGTCCTTTTCAATCATGTCTGCTTATTCCAGTATTCCAAAGTTGTATATGGATGTTATATTTGTGTGAGAAATGCATAAGAGTTGAAAAATACTGGGAAATAATTTTTGCAGAGTAATTACAAATCAAAATAGGAAATTGGAATTCTCTGTTGGTGTTGGTGTGTTTACATCTTTATAACTTAGCGTACTGGGGTCAACTTGTTCCACTAAAATCCCTTCAAAGTGGTGCTCCAGCATGGCCACAGTCTAATAACTGAAGCAAGTAAAACATCCTATATTGTTTCATAGATGTATTGTCTTCATCCTTATCATTGTTTAACATTCACTTTTCCAAGCTTGCAAGAATCAGACAGAATTTTTTGAGGCAGATTTCTTACTGCCAGATGCTCTTCCTGTCACCAACCCTTGCCTGTTTCCAAGCCAGGTAATATTTCCCCATAGCCAGACATGTTTTCTCAGAAGATTTACAAATGGAATAACCCTCACTTTTGTTGCCATTGTAATGTGTCCAGTTTTCAAGAATTGCTTAATTTAAAAATTTCAAGGATTTGAGCCATCTGACTTATGTTGTTTATAGATTATTTTTTGACCATTAAACTGGACATTTATTTTGAATCTCCAAAATCCAATTTCTCTCCTGGTGTGGTGAGATTTTTAGTACAAGGAGACGAGCAGACAAGGAAGTGGCTGGAAGAGGTTGGCTGCACCGTTACTTGTGTCTCTTTTATTGAAACAGAACAGTAACAAAGGAACAATAATGGAATTCTGTTCAAACTTGGTAAAACATAAATGAGGAATGTAAACTATTTGAAAATTTTAAAACTTACTCTACATAATTTGCATATTTGAGATTTAAATACATAAATACCTAATTAGCATATTTAATCCCTCTATCTCTTATGTTAGTTCACTTGTCAAGGCACATGTTTGTATTGTTATACTTCAAAGTGAAATGCAACAAGGGAGAAGACAAGTGTCCAGGGCAAAAAAAAAAAGAAGTTTTCTTTGGTAAGAACTGAAGAAAAAAAAATTGAAATGTTTTCAGAAGTGAATAGTGAGAGTTTTCTTTTTGCTTTGTTTTTAGCACAAAGGCTGAATGGATCTAATGTCTTTAAGTAATCCCTCAAATTGTGCAAATGATAAGAGGCTAATTGTGTGTAATAAGTAACATCTTTAGTTTCGAGTATTTGGGGTGGGGGGGTTTTCCCTGGTCACACTGGATGCTTTATTGTATTATGCTAACTCTCTGTCCACTGTTTCATCCATCCATTTGCTCTGCCCATTATTCCCTGGAAGGGTCGTGGAGCTAGAGTCCTCAGAGTCCTCAAAGAAACAACCATCATTACAGCTTCCAACTGGATTCGCAAGCATGACCAACCAAGAGTATGGATATCATTATCCAACCATCTCATTCTTGGTCTCTAACCCTAGGTTTCCTGCTGGTTGGCTCTTGTGATTTTTTCCCTGTCATTCTAATCATATCTGTAATACCAGAACTATGATCTCTCAGTGTGAAGAATTTGCAGCTCAATATAGGGAGACTCCTTCATCTCCACCATTCCATTCCTCCATAATTTCATTTTCTAGGAAAACACAGACGTTTTCTTCCTTTTGACGAAGCAAACATTTAGCAGGATTCTCAAAAAAAGGGGTCCCAAATTTAATGACACAGGGTTATGAAGTATAGGAAATTACAAAGATATTACAAATGTAAGCAGACTTTTAGGAGGCATGTCCAAGGTGCCATGCAGTGGGACTGAACCTGAAACTATGTGGCTGCAAAGCAAGCTTCTTAACCACACAGCCATGCTTGTGCATAACTAAAAAAAAAAAAAAAAAATAGACAAACCAATAAATAGTGGCAACCAACTGGAATCTGAATGCTCCCTTATTGGGGTTTTAAACTAATTTACTCACTCTAGGATGCCACCATATGTTCTAAATTTGAAAACTAGAACAGTTTGGAAAATTACTATTTGTAAATCTCACAACGAGATATTCAGTAAAAGTACTTTGGAGTAAAGATTGTTTGCCAACATAACATGGCAGTCCTGGTTTAGGACTGAGTGGGGGTGCTAGATTCCCTTGTTCGAGAATATAAGGACACAGATCATGTTGTATAGCCAGCTGGAGACGATGTCTCCTGGGGCTAAATTACAGCAACATTCGTCCTAAACCAGGACTGCCATGTTATGTTGGCAAACAGTCTTTACTCCAAAGTACTGTTGCTGAATATCTCTTAAATGTCTGCAACACAATTGTTCTAGTTTTGTGATCCACTGTTATGTCATTCCTATCTGCACTTTTGGTATGGCACCATTCAAAAGTCCTGGTCTTGGCTTATGTTTTTTTTTTTTTTTTGTTTACACCTTTACAAGTGAAAAACTACCGATTGCATTTGTGGTATCCGTTCTTTTTGCATTTAAGGGGATACATTGCTCTGTGTTCTAGCAAAAGGTGTTCAAGATTTGATGATGTCATCAGAAATATTCTACAAGAAAGAATTTGCATTTTACTAGATTATTCTCCAATGGTGCATAGTCATCCCACTTAAGTGGCACTCTTGGAACCCCGATAAGATTGGCCCAGGATGGAAACATACCCTGATCATAGGAAAAACTTCAACCTGGTTTGCTTTATTCAACATATGTGCAATGATATATTCGAAAATGGATTTTATTCATAATAATATAGAAATGAACTCTAGAATGTAGCTTGATAGTAACAGACACAGCAAATGGAATACATTTTCTACTTGCCACTCATATTGACGGACCAGCCAAAAGAATGTTATAGATGGTAAAATAGCTGCTAGATTTGGCCAAATGGTAATTCTGACCAAGCAATCAAGAGATCTCTAACTCTATGGTTCAATGTTTCTGAAATGACTCGTAGCAAATGAGCTGAGGAAATTGGTGCGCTTCTGCTTTAAGTGTTATAATGGAATATTTCGTTAGCTGAAATGTAGAACAAGAAAATGTGTGTGTGTGTGTGTGTGCAAATGTTTTGTAAAGTATTTTTTGTGAATGTTTGTGTATACGTGCAAGTGTATGTGTACATTAAAATACTTGTGTGCATTTATAGTTGCATACATGTATGATGTGACAATTTAGCTAATACATGCTTCTGGAAAAAAAAAAAAAAAGAGAATGATTCTTTTAATCTGTCAGTAATGGGAGTGAAAGTGGAAGAATGGTAATTAGTCATTAGTCAGTGATTAAAATCCATTTAACCAGTCCATTCAAATGACATTGAAATAAATCAGAATCTATCAGTGTTTCTAATGAATCATGTACCCTAACATTGCAAGAATCACTACCACTCTTATTACTTACCCATCTTTCATCCACATCGGCTTCTAAAAACCATCCTGATTTTTTTCCCACAAATTCTTGCAGATCTCTCTGGTTTTGATACACAACATAACTTAATCCATTAAATTCCAGAGTACTTAAATTTCTGAATATTACTTTTAAATTTTTACAGATGATTGAAAATAGGTTAAAATGAAAAAAATCATTATTAAAACTCCTTTACTTCAAGTAGAAACGGAAATACTCGGTGTCCTATAAATAGGACACTGGGACAATGTGATATAGCTTATTTAATATTCTCATTTAGTGTCCTATTTATAGGACAGTGGGACTTAATGGGTTAAATTATTGGAGCAGGATAGCAATTAGCTAACCATCTAATCTACCTCATATGATCTACATGGTCCCTCTCAATTCTTTGGTTTCTACTTTAAAACTTCACCATGTCAGCATTTCTCATGCTGTACCTCCCTCTTGTTAATGCAATCGCCCAAGTTTCACAAACAATGGGACCATCAAACAGCCGGAGTATGTTCATCATCATCATCATCATCATCGTTTAACGTCCGCTTTCCATGCTAGCATGGGTTGGACGATTTGACTGAGGACTGGTGAAACCGGATGGCAACACCAGGCTCCAGTCTGATTTGGCATCATTTATATTATTTACATTTGATGGATATTTGTCCTCATCTTGTTTGTTGTTAACACGTTTCGGCTGATATACCCTCCAGCCTTCATCAGGTGTCTTGGGGAAATTTCAAACCTGGGGTCTCATTCCTAAGGTATTTTTCCATATTATTATTCAGGTCACTGCCTGGAATCGAACTCGGAACCTTGGGGTTAGTAGCCTGCACTCTTAACCACTACGCCATATACCCATGTAAATAATGTCCATAATTCCTCATCTCTTAAATATAGAACAGCAGGAGTACGTTTTTGCAACTTTAATAACTGCTTTATCAGCAATATTGAGGCCAGCTGGAGCCTTGTCTTCTACTGGTTGTGTGTCTGAGAAGTTTATAATGAAACCTAACAGTTCTAGTTTCAATCCCACTACACAATACATTCAGCCAGTGTCTTCTACCACAGTTTGAGGTTAATAAAATCCTTGTGAGTGAAATTCAAAAGGTCATTGAGGGGTTTAAGTAGTTGTAAAATGTTCAGTTACCCAGAGTGCTTGTGCATGAGGTGCATAAAGCTTACAGCAGGCCCGCAGCTAACTGCAAAACTAAAACCAGCAAAGAAGATCAGCTGTAAACTTCAAATATGAAATGTCATTATTTCATTAGAAATAAGTACAATTAGTTGACCTGCTGATAAATATTGATTTTAGAATAAAAGATGACCTAATCTTTTTGCTCATGTGGTTATTGTAATACTAAATGTAAAAATCTTCTATCCTCATACAAAGCTACTTTTCCCTTCTCATGGCTTGTGCCTAGCAATTTTAATTTCAACCTAACCACATTCTTCTCTAACTGGCATCTTTCGTGTCGAGCGAAACAATGAAATATTTTTGAAATATGTTTAAAGTGACCTGTATTTGTCTTGTCTGCTGTTTTTAAACCTTAACACAAAAAACATTGAAAGTGAGAAGCTGCTGTAAAGTATATAACCTGGCTTTTAATGACCAGAGAGAATAAGTTTAAAATGGGTTTAGTGCAGTTTAACTTAGTTCCAGCCGGTGACCTACTTAGCTTTGAGTTTAAATCAATTACTCTTTTGTCAGCTGTGACAACTGAAATTCGTTAATAAACACCCCTGGGTTGTTGAATCTTAACTCTTTAACACAACAATTTCACAATAAAACATTTCAGTGAAAAGAGCCATTTTACTGATGATAGAAATATGCATAGATGACTGCGCTTTAAAGTGTTGCCTGAAGTTTTGTGACTTTTGCTGGAAGGAGAAGACAGTATTCAATAGAAAAGTTGAATAGCTTTCACACCTTTTGGATTCATTCATCACTACTACAGCATGTACAGTGAAAGCTGTGCTTTGCTAAGGAGGTAGAAATGAGACCAAAACCTATATGGAGTTGTCTCCCCTCATAAAGTATTGACTTCCCCTTGCTCCATATTAATCTGTAGTTATTTAATGCTCCATCAATTTGGTTTACACTCATTCCTCAGCCTTTCACCCCAACAAAACTTCATTGGGACTTTTTTTAAAAATTTCTCTCAATACTAATCAAGTTAATCATTAATTTTATTGTTTAACCTTAGGTCAGCTCTGATCCAATAGGCTTGTAATTAAAAATGTTTCAGCCATGACCATTGTATCTCTATTTGAGACTCACTGTATCTAAGACAAAATCATCCACTGTGTTCTTGAAGGTAAGAGTGTGATTTGAAGGCAATGTGGCTGATTTCTAGCAGGTCAGGCAACCTCCTAAAGGATCATTGTTAACATGTTTAAAGTGAGAAAACTTTGAAAAATGTTTTGAAGTGATTTACTGAAATAAGCCAATATATTTATAAATCATTGTATATATATTGACTGTTCTGTAAAGCTTGTATTATATACACTATATTATATAGACCATTTTATACAGACTAGACGTATGGACTATTTTATATAAACCATATTCAAGGGCCTCTCTACTAAGATTCTCTGACCCCATATTCCTGCAAAATTTGGCTAAAGTTACAATCTGAAGATCTCTGGGGTTATTATATTCTATTTCCTGCCAGTGTTGTCTGGAAATATCTTAAAAGCACCCAAATGATTCAACGGATCATTCTTTAAACTGATCCCAAAACGCTTTTTCCCTTTTTTTTTTTTTTAAATAGTACGATTAGAATAGATGAACCTCTTTCAAAAAGAATTGTTTAACAGAAAATAACCACATTATTTACATTATTTACATTTGTCAGATATTTGTCCTCATCTTGTTTGTTGTTAACACAATGTTTCGGCTGATATACTCTCCAGCCTTCATCAGGTGTCTTGGGGAAATTTCAAACCTGGGTTCTCATTCCTAAGGTATTTTTTGATGTTATTATATGGCGTAGTGGTTAAGAGTGCAGGCTACTAACCCCAAGATTCCGAGTTCAACTCCAGGCAGTGACCTGAATAATAATAATAATAATAATAATAATAGTAATATCGAAAAATACCTTAGGAATGAGAACCCAGGTTTGAAATTTCCTCAAAACACCTGATGAAGGCTGGAGGGTATATCAGCCAATATGTTGTGTGGTAAGAACCACATGATTCTGCCGTGTGGTACTTTGGGCAAGTGTTTTCTAATATAGCCCCTAATATAGTCTTGTGAGCGCTTTTGATTGATGGACACTGTAAGGAAGCCTGTCATGTGTATACATGTGTGTATGTTTGTCTCTCCTTGTCTTGACATTGCATGATAGTTTTAAACAATTGTCACTGTCATACAAGCCTTGACATTTATTTCCAATGTTCTGCATAAAAATATCTGGCCGTAGAAAAATTTTGCCCTACTTTGGAAATGGGTGAGAGTTGGCGACAGGAAGAGCATCCAACCATAGAAATTTCACTTCAATAAAGTTCACCCACCCCAACAAACATCAGGCTGTGTGTTGTGTCCTTGAGCAAGACACTTTATTTCACATTTCTCCAGTTTACTCAGCTGTAGAAATGGGGTTGATGATGTCACTGGTGCCAAGCTGTATCGGCCCCTTTGCCCTTTCTCTTGGATAACATCAGTGGCATGGAGAAGGAAGGTTGATATGCATGGGCGACTGCTGGTCTTTCGTAAACAACTTTGCTCAGACTTTTGCCTGGGAGGGTAACTCTCTAGGTGCACGAAGGATGGTGGGGTTCTGTTTACCCTTTACGATGATGATGATTCATGTGAAATGCAGTTTTTACTTAAAACATTCACGTGCGCAATATATACGAGAACCACATGTCACCATTTTTTCCGAAGTCCTCGTATTCAAGATGGTGTAAGTGAGAATCTATTGTCTGAGCAAATCTGATGTGTAATGAAAAGTTAAATCGTTGTAAAAAGTGTTGCATCTGTTTTTAGGATGGTGGAGATACAAGTCTTTCTCTTCTGTCACTCCAAGTTGTTTACTGTCATTGTAACATGTTGAAGTGATTCAAAAGTAAACATATAAAACAGGTGTCGGTTGGGATGTGCAGGTGAAAAGTTTGCAGCCTTATCACTTGGTTCCTGTTTCAGTCTCACTATGTGACAGTAGCCCCCAGAACGGAATTGACAAAATACTTCTATGTTCCTCTTGAGAGACAATGTGTCAGGAATCAAACTGCGAAGGAATAAAAGTCTGGATTGAAGAATTATTTTGATTTTGGTTGTTCTTGAATCCTCTCTGATTTTTAATATCAGAAGCTTCTCTGCCAAATATTGCAACAAAGCTGTCTGAAAGAATGGTTATCATACATAGTTGTTTTATCATCAGAATAGATTTCTATCTTTTAACTGTTGGACTGTGGCCATGCTGGGGCACCATCTTGAAAAGGTTTTTAGTGGAATAAGTTGACTTCAGTGTTTATTATTTTAAAGTCTGGTAATTATTCTACCAATCTCTTTTGCTGAACTGTTAAGTTACAGGAATGTAAACAAACACCAGTTGTCAAGTGGTGTGGCTGTATTATAGTCTTAATTACTGTTGAAATAATGTATTCTGCACATGATAATTGTTTGTATTTAGTTACGAAATGATTAACATGTTAAGCATTAATTATTGTTTTGATACCTACTAATTTTTGAAAAACATCACATTAATTAAACACAGCATTATGTGCCTAATCAACACGAGATGTTGATAATTTGTGTTCGGTAATTATTTGTTCACAAATCAAATAATATTTTATTCAGGGCTGAGTGTGGACATTATTTTCACTATTAGCAGTGTTATCAACATTATTGTCTATTCCCAATGTTCTCAACTAACAAACAGCAGTTTCTGATTGCTATGGTAACAAATATTATGAGGACAGTAAAATAAAGATTAGAAATATAAGTTACAATAAAGCAAAATGTGATTAGTAAAGAATGAAAGTTCGGTGGATCAGCATACACCTGTTCTCTCCTTTATTCTATGTGACGGGACATCAGGGGAATACTTGGAATAATATTTGTGTCAAACGTCTCACCACCACCCCCTCCTACGAATAACACCCTCTCCTATCAATAATCTTGTTTACTGTCAACACTGATAACAGCAAAAACTGGTTCTGAACTTTTTATTTATGACAAAAAGATTTCAGGCTTAAATTGGTGTGAAGGCATGTGGCTTTGTGGTTAGAGTAATCAGCTTTCAATTGCAAGGTCGTTAGTTCAATTCCTGGCAGTACATTGTGTCATTGAGCAAGACACTTTATTTCATCTTACTCCACTGCTTTCAGCCAGCAAAAATAAGTAGTAGCTGTATTTGAAAGGGCCAGCCTTGACACAGCCTGTCATGTTGAATCTCTATAAGAACTACATTAAGGGGACGTGTGTCAATGGAATGCTCCACCACTTGCACATTTCACAAGCAGACTCTTCCGTTAATTGAATTGACTGGAGTGCCAGTTTATATACATTGGTCTTACAGTAAACCAAAAGACAAACCAAAGACAGAACGGTGAAGAGATTTGTGAAGATAGTTTTATTCACACTAAACAGGAAAATATATTTTGTACCTGTCTATAAATTAATTTAGCTGTGATAAGTTTGATTGACAGTAAAATCATTAATGATGAACTGTTAGTAATTACGAAAATGAGCTCAGTATTCTATAATGCTTGTTCATGAAGTGTGTGTGTGTGTGTGTACAACGAAGTGAGTCGAAAGAGGTACCAACAGAACATGTATGTTTATGTGCACGTAACAAACTCAAGAAAGGTTTGTGACTCCATAGTAACCTTTGTATTTTAAAATGTAGATTGGAGCCTGGTGTTGCCATCCGGTTTCACCAGTCCTCAGTCAAATCGTCCAACCCATGCTAGCATGGAAAGTGGACGTAAAACGATGATGATGATGATGATGATTCCAGTTGTATGTACTCTAAAATAAAAGTTAGAGGGTAAGGAGGTCATACGGTTCATTTGTAAAATGCTCTGCACATGAAAATTGTTGGCTGTGAAAAGTCCTCTATCTCTGTTTCACTGCAATAGCTATGGTTGCTCTTCTTCTTGCCAGTTTCTTGGGTGCTGGTAAAAGTGGGGTCTGAGCTGTTTGTAAAACTCATCTATTGCTCAAGTTGTTGGTACTTACAGCTGATCTGCTTCTATGACTGCTGGTAAAATGCCAGTCTATCTGCTTGTATTCTGTTTTTCTGAACAACTAGGTGTTTGGTAGACAATGACTTTTGGTAGACAGTAAACTGGGTTCATAATAGTTCTTGATGTGCACTCTGTTGTTATTTTGCTGTTGCTGGGTCTAATGGTTACTATCCACAAAAAAGGCATACTAGTTAATTAGTTGTTCCCTTATGAAAGATTCACTACACTCTCTTCATGGTATATCTGGTATTGTAGTAACTTGATGAGAAGATTGTTGTGTTATATAATGATATCATGTAATGATGATTGATAAATAAATATAATTTTAATTTCATAAGTGTTTTCAATTTGTATTGAGTGCATATCCATCTTAAAATACAATTAAGTATGGAAGTGTTTTCAAGAAAGATTATAAATGAGCCATTATATCTCTAGCTGATTGTAATGTTTATTCTGTTGTATATTGCAGAATACTACAAAATAAACATTACAATCAGCTATAGACATAAGACCAGATGTTTTATAGTTGAAACATGTCAAAGAAAAAGTATCATGTCAAACACTTTATCAAATAAATTTTATATTAATTTGTTAATAAATGTCAAACTTTCACATATTTTAGTTAGAATCCTGAATAGTTTTTTTTCAGTTATTCATTATACAGGATCCGAAACAGAAATTTTTGAAAACAGTTTTTGTAAAAAAGAACTTTAAATATACCAGACGTTACCAATTAAAAAATAGGGTTGAGATTATACGTTGAGTATATATTTAACAGAAAATCATGATAGTATTATAACATTTCTTGACATAATGAATTATTTAGGCACATGAGCGCCAAGGATGAAACAATCCGATTGTGGGGCATCCAAGACCGTGACAGCTAAGGATTTAAGGCATATTGACCGCAAGTTACGTAGGGAACCTGCACAAACAAACAAAGCCATTTCACCACTTCTGGACTTCCTCATGTACCGAAAACTACCAGTCTAGTGAGCACATCAGCCAGATTGACTACCGCCTCACCAGACAATGAGATAGATGGATGGTTAAAAACGCAAAGTCTTTCCCAAGTGAAGAGTGTACAACCCAACATAGGTTAATAGTTAGTGACTTCAGAATTAGAGCTAGAAAGACCCGGAGAAATAAGCCAATCTGGAAAAGGAGACTATGGAAGCTCAAAGACCCAGCAGACAGACAAAAATGCAAAGATTTGCTAATGAAAGCTTATGATGAGAGGAAGAGTTGGGAGACATATAGTGTAGAGGATAACTGGAAGTTCCTGTGGAACAATCTGCCGAGGGCTACGGATGAAATCTGTGGTTGGTGCAGAGTTCCAGCTAGACCAAAGGTGACATGGTGGTGGAGCAAGGAGGTTGACCGTGTTACGAAAGCAAAAAGATAGGCCTGGAAAGAATGGAAGCAGAGAATTATATCAGGTAGCCAAAAGGGCAGCTGGGCGTCAGGTATACATAGCAAAAGGAGTAGCTGAAGGTGAGAGATTTGCAAATGCCCTACAATGTGAGGATCACAGGTGTGAGGTGTTCAGGATTGCAAAGCAGTGTATCAGAGAGAATAGAGATGTGGTGGGTGAGAAATGTGTGCGAATGGTTCATGGTAAGAAATGTGTGTGAATGGATAATGGTATGCTTGCACTTAGTGACTCAGAGAAGAAAGATGCATGGAAGTGTCACTTTGAAAGGTTACTAAACATGGAAAATGAAAGGCAGAAGGAGAGTCTATCAAATATCAAACCAATTGAGGGACCAGCCATCAGAGTTGATAGCAGCATAATAGATAAGGCAATTAAGGACATGAAGACAGGGAAAGCTTCTGGGCCATCAGGAATCATTGCCGAGATGATTAAAATTTCCAGTTGTGTAGGATACAGCTTAGTAACATGTATAGTTAATCAGGTTATTCAGGAAGGCACCATCCCCAATAACTTCTATAGTAGCATTATAGTTAGCTGCTATAAGGGTAAAGGTGATGCCTTAGATAGAAACAACTACAGAGGTATTAAACTGCTGGACCAAGTCATGAAAGTTACTGAGAGGGTTATAGTTCAATTGATTAGAAATAGAATTAAACTAAATGAGATGCAGTTTGATTTTGTACCTGGGAAGAGTACCACAGATGCCATCTTCCAAGTGAGACAGCTGCCGAAAGTAAGCCATTGTACTTAGCCTTCGTTGACCTGGAGAAAGCTTGTATTGATGCCATTAATACATATTAAAACCATCTCTACATGGTTTGTACTTCTCCGACAATATGGTTAGTGCAATGTCTGTCTGTTTGTACTTCTCCAGTGAAACGGGCAGCTTTTACGTTTCAATTAATTTAGTTTGTCAGTGGCTCTAATGGCTACATTTATATAAAGTGGCACCATTGTTACTTCTAGCGTTATGTGGACACTTCATTATGAATGCATTTGGTCTGTTTCTACAGATTTTGATCAAGAAACAACTCCTGCAAATTTTGAGACACCATTTACACACGGTTGATAAATGGTTCCGCTTCTGTGCCATTATAAGCATTTTCTTGTTATTTACTTGAAATATTATTTAAACGTTGACAGTGAGCAAACAGAATGACAGTGGCAAGAGGAGAAAGTAAGCCAAGACCACTAAAAACAACACCCTTGCTCCGAGATCAATATCACAATATTATTTGATCTCTCGATCTTTATACACACACACACTCTCTCTCTCTCTCTCTTTCTCTCTCCCTCCCTCTCTCTCTTTTTCTCTCCCTCCTACTCTCTCCCACGCAGGTTGGAACAGGTTATGAAAATTATCGAAAAGGTTTACTACAGTGATTAAGGTGAGAATTTACAAAGAGGCAATGCAGTTTGATTTTGTACCAGAGAAAAGTACTTCTGATGCCATCTTTCTTGTGAAACAGCTGTGGAAAGGGTCTCTAGCCTGATTCAAGCTCCCTATACCTGATGTTTGTTGACCTAGAGAAGACCTTTCACAGGGTTCCACACTTTGTGATTTGGTGGTCACTGAGGAAGCATGGAGAATATGAATGGCTTGTGACAGCTGTACAAACCATGTACAGAAGTACTGTTTGGAAGTTGAGACTTATTAAAAAGTATAAAGATGGATTTAGCACAAAGGTAAAGGTACCTCAGGGCTTAGGGCTCAACCCCCTTCTGTTCATTAAAATCCTCAGAGCCATAACAGAGGAGTTTAAAAACTGATTGCTTTCAAGACCCATAAGTTACTAACATGTAAAGACCATATTTTGGCCACAAGTATCATACAATTTACTGTTGACATTTATTGAGAAACCCTTTGTTGGCGGCAGAAGTGGTCTTTATCTTTCTCACTGCACCTCGTTTTCCCCCTTCCCCTCTTCCCGTTGCCTCCTCATCTGGGATGTTTCCATAGCACTTCTTCTCCTCCCTACCTTTAGGCTCACTTTCCAGCCTCCACTTCCTTTATTTATGGTGAGTTTCGAGCACCACATAAATTAGCCAGTCTAATTCCATTATAATGGTGTACTTACTATGATACTTACAAGTACACTAGTAACTACACCCTTGACAAGTACTGCATTGTTTGTCATTACATGAATCTTCTTGAAATCCTTTTCTGTCCTCATCTTGGTCAAATTTTGCATGGGTCAATAATCGCTTAAAATTTTTTGGCAGTCTTTTAAATTATTAAATTACCGTTTCCTTATTGATTAGTTGGTAGTGTTGTAGACTCTGTGCAATGATCGGTAGTTGTTCTCTTGCTACAGTAAAACTATCTTCTTTCATATCGTTATCGGTTAAAACAATGATATATGAGGTTGTTGAGTCTGTGGTATTTGTAAGACTTTTTTCAATTCTATGCTTTATTTAGAGCAGCAGATATTTCTGAGAAATTAAGAATTCTTCGTTTGTTTCTAAATTCTTTGCTTTCAACTATTGTACATATTTCTTGAGCTAAACAACATGGAATATTTCTTTTTGTATGGATTGGGGCCATGAAATAAAGTTTTGTCTTGCAAGGTATTGTGATATTAGTTTTGATCACATGACTTTGATTGTCTCGATTGCTGTTATTTGCCTGCAGTGCAACTGCGCAGAGTTCTGTTCTGTTTACGGCACGACGTGTTCAGTATTAGTTTTTGGTTAGTCGAGACTGTAGCAACTCGCTGCTTAAAATTGTTATTGCGCTGAAGTTTAGTTTTGCTTACAATTTAACAATCTTTGTATTGTAGATTATTGGATTTTTAGACCATTAAGACCTTTTAAACTTAGACATTCCAGTTTGGGTTTATAACACAAGGTATTTGGTAACCCTGTTGGTGCTGGTGCCATATGAAAAGCACCCAGTACACTCTGTAAAGTAGTTGGTGTTAGGAAGGGTATCCAACTATACAAACCATGCCAAAACAGACAATGGAACCTAGTGCAACTCCTCGCCTTGCCAATTCCTGTCAAACCATTTAGCATGGAAAAGTTATTATTTCGCTTCATATCAATATTTTTCAGTTTGTCTGTTTCATGAACTTTGCAACAGTTATACCCTCTTACTGATGCAGTGACATTAAATCTAGGATGCCATACTGTTATGTCACTCATCAGTTGTAACAGTAATCTGTTATTGATATTATGACTATGCTATTCACCTGAAGGTTGTTATAAAACATGAAAGTACTAGTGAACTGTGAATGCATGTTCAAAATCCAGTTTAAGTTGAACTTCTACATGACAGATAACACACACACACACACACACACACCATAAACTTATAAGCATGCTTTAAGCCAAATGGCTTTGTAATTTTACCAAACCCTAAACTAATCTCTTCTCTGTTCTTCCTTTCTTTGTTCACCTCAAATGTTTTGATAGTCCAATAGTTTATCACTGTCACACTTAAAGTACGTTAGTCACAGCAATTACTAACTACAGCTCTCTCATTGATGGACGTCTCTCACTTTGATAATTACTGTTAAGTACAGTAGTAGTAAGTTGTAGAACTTGATAGTTTATAAATAATTATTGTAATGGATAAGTGTGTGTGTGGTTGACTGTATACAAGTGTCTGTTTGACTGGCTGTATGTGTGTGTATGTGCCTGACTCTGTGTGTGTGGTGTGAGACATATATCGTTCCAGTGGTATAAAAGTAATAGGTACAATGAGGAGTAAACATTAACTTTAGCTCACCTCTGTTGGTGAACTTCACTTCATTAATTAACAAGTTCTGTTTATGATCACTTAGACAAGCAGCTCAAATAGCAACCTTAACAGATGTTACACACGCACGCACAAACATGTGCAAGTGACAAATTTATTAGCTCTGCAAAACCTATATTTAAGAGGGTGAGAGCTATAATGCTTCCCATGAGCCAGTTAAGTCTCCAGCTGGGGATGGACTCTGTGGAATCGGTGGTGGGTCTTTCTGGTGCCTCAGATTTATGTATTTCTAGCTGGGTGGATTTCCTTTCACTGGTTTCAGTTTCTTGGACAGCTGCCAGGCTGAGGCACCACCTGTAAGGCTTTTAGACAGCTTATTAACCCCATCTGTGTCTGCTACTTATTTTATCAAATACCATTTAACAATTGGCTAAGTTATGTTATTGGTGTCAATAGGTGCATCTAGATACATTGTTTTGTTATGCACCCACTCACACACATCTGCACAGTTTCCACCTATCAAATTTCACTCACAAGACATTAGTCAACTCAGAGCTACAATGGAAGCCATTTGCAAAAGATTGCACTCAGTAAAATAGAATGGCGAACCACATGGTTGCAAAGTAAACTTCTTAAGCACATAATTACACACACACACACACACACAGAGGAAGG
>NC_068987.1:3102854-3113439 GCF_001194135.2 Octopus bimaculoides
CCCCCCCCATTACCACAGAAAAAAACATTTCTCTCTCTTATATAAAACTTTTCTTCCTAAAAGAACACCTAAACACTTTATGAAGTTGACAAAAATCCCTTGCGTCCCACATACAAAGCTCATCTGAGTCTGTGGGATTATCGTCTTAATGATTCCAGCCAGCCGAGTTCTTTGTTTTGTAAATTATTCTGGGAAAAAGCATTCTTCACGAACTAATGAAAATATTCTCGACGTTTTGTGTAGCTCAATTCTTACTGAAACATCCAGTCTAGCAAATGGACAAGATAGCCATAAGTTCCTCCATTAATACCAGTGGTTTCTTGTTCTAAGCGCCAACCTTTGCTGAATTTATCATGAAAACTAGGTTTAAGTAATTTCATAAACCTCTTTTCTCTAAGAACAGGATATAGATATGCATAGTGTAATGGATTATACATATGTATTACAAACATACATATGTATATATACACACACATATATATGACAGATTGTCTTATTGTGAATGACAAATGAGGGTTCAGTGAAAGAAAGTGTTAATAAATATGGAAACATCAGTGTTTAAGCACTTGGTTTGGTCTGAGCGCTTTTTATTTGTACCTATTTATGTGTCTTTTGACACTTCTTACCTGTGACTATAGTCTACATTATGAGCGAAGAAACTTTAATGTAAATGGTGTCAAAACAGCTATTAGATGGCCCGCATATGTGTGTACCAGAGCTGAACAGTTACAAAATGTCTTACATTTGTGGAACAAAATCCAATTGTTAAAAGTTTCACTTGGATACTCCACTGAACAATGGACTTTAAATCGACTGAAGTTCACAAACTTCAATATTCCAACTTATCCATTGTTGCAACAAAGTATGGTTACAGTCTCTGCCAAGAAAACTAAATATATTATCTTCAATCTAACAGACCAGAAGCTGCTCAAAACTGTTAAATAAGATACCTTACTTCAGATAATTTCTGAATTCAAATTCTTTATTATTGATGATAGTCTCAAAGGAGGACATCAAGATGTCGGTCTGTTCTGTACTCAATGATATAAGAAATATCTGAACTTCCATCCTTTTTCGGACAACTTTAGAAGAGAATCTTAATAACAACTAATCATAACAATTGTTTTTCATGTCTGTAAAATTTGGGTCCTCCCTAGCTTGGGCAAGTCTCTTAATGACTGCTACACTTCCAGTACCGCAGCTGGTTGTCAACATCAACTACATTCAGAAAGCAATCAATAGGTCACTCCGTGCTGACCTAGCACAGATGACCAATATATTTTACAGCTGCTTGCTGGGTGCTGTCTGTGGCATTGAGAGCTGAAAGTCATTGTCTGGTAAGAGGGCCCTGAGTGCATAAGAATTGAGGCTCCTTCTTCTCAAAATTATGATCTAGACTGATTGGTGATGGGGGCGGTGGTGTTGTGATCGATGATAAGAGAGGAGTCACATCTGCCATTGTGACGTGTCTATTATCATGACCGAAACAGGTGTAAGGTATGGATTGTAATAAATGTGATTGTTGTAGTTTTTGAGTCCCTTGTACTTTATTGATCCTTTACTCGACAATACAAAAATGGAAATCTCAACAACAAGCTAGATTTGATCTGATTTCATTTAGTATTGCCCTCCAAATTTTTCAACAGGTCTGGTCATGTAAATTACCATAAAGATGATAGCTCTTTTAAAATTGATAATCTCTTTCTTTCCCATTGATAGCTCCTCACCTCATTTGATAACTAACTCTAACTCCAAAGAGGTAGTCACCCACATCCATGCATTGCTTGATGTTAACAAATTATGAAACTTTTCTTTTTAATCTTCAATCTTTTATCATTGTAATGATTCATTGAACTTTAGTCCTATCATTTTTATCTCTCTTTATCTCAGGAAACCTCTTAGGAGAGGTATCCTACCTCCACCTTTCTAGACTCAACTGATGATGACACCTCTCTTATCTCAAGCCTCCTCTACATTATTTGGTTGTGTTTTAACATGCAATGACAGCATTTTTTAAAATTTTATATCAAGTTAGAATCTGTAATTTATTAAAATCTTATCAAGCAATTTTGTGGAATATCATTATTGGTTTAATATCATTGTAGTTTAAAAATGGAGACCACCTCCCCCTGTGGGATGAAGTTAAAGTAATAGACAGAGAACAGCACTGGAAAATACGAAAACTTAAAGAAGCAGCACATATGCTAGGACACAACAACCTCCTAAGCAGACTGAGTGCAGATATGAGTAGCATATGGGAACCGGTATTAAGGAAGGATAGAATATTAAATTTATAAGCCTTAAAATTCACTCCATAATTACCCATGGGCATATGGTGTAGTGATTAAGAGCACTGGCTACTAACCCCAAGATTCCTCCAGACAGTGACCTGAATAATAATAATAATAATAATAGTTTAATATTAATTTAATACTACTTCAATTGCAGTACCAGATTTTTATTCAGCTGGGCAGTTATTTACAACACCAGTGATTGTTTTATTCGCAGCTTCTGATATGTTGGCAGTGCCAGATTTCATCCAGGCATGTAGCTATGAGTAAACATTATTGATAAAAAAAAGACCCTGCAAAGCCAAATGTATTTGGTATTCTTGCTATCCACTGCAGAGATGAGTTTTCATCTTCCACCCCCCACCCACCCTCTATATTGCTTTTAAATACAGCAAGTCTGTAAGAGATGTTATCTACGACAAATACTGCAGTAACTTGTATGATTTTTAGGTGGATTGAAAACTGCAGTTATCGAGATAACATAAATACTGAGATTTTACAAGAACACAAACCAAACTAATTAAGCAGTTAAATAGATCTATAAAAGTGTATTTTGGTATTGTTTTAACTCTGACATCTGCCCTACTAAGCAGACATTTGATCAAAAGCACTCTAACCATAACCATCTTGTTTTCAAGATGGTAGTGTATGGTTGAAGAGGTATTTGGTGGCTACTTCTAGCAGACAGACTGATTTCATGTATGTAGCTGTAATAATATTTTACTGGTTTCTGTTATTGACCTGTGGTCATGCTGGAACACTACTTTCTAAGGTATTGTTGGTTACAATTTATTTTATTGACCATGGAAGGCAAGGTGGACCTAGGTATGATTTGAACTCAGAATATAAAAATATACCACAGGGTATATCATTTGATGCTCTACTGATTTGTTATCTCATAAAACCTCTTAAAAGGAGAGCTCTCCCACCTCCACCGCTGTAGTCTCAACTGATGATAACAGCTCTCTTATCACAAACCTCTTTTACATTAGTCAGTTGTGTTTTAACATGCAATGGCAGCACTTTATTTTATATCAAGATAGAAACAGGAATTTAATGAAACTTTGTTGAACAATTTCATGGAATAGTATTATTTTAGTTATAGAATTAACAAAAGACAGCAAATTGACAAAACCATTAGCATGCCAAGCAAAATGCTTAGCAGGAGTTCATCTGTCTTTAAGTTCTGAGTTTAAATTCCACCAAGGTTGACTTGACCTTTCATCCTTTTGGGGTTGATAAAATAAGTACCAGTTGAGCACTGAGGTCAATGTAATTGACTTACTTCCTCACATCCCTGAAATTGCTGGCCTTGTGCCAAAATTTGAAACCAATATTAATAAAAGAAGAAACCAGAAATAAACCTCACCAGAAACCAGTGGTTTAGAGATATAAAAAGAGAAGTAATACTATCTCAACATCCATGTGGGTAGAGAAATTATGTTACATTTGTCTTCTTTAACCCATTGCCTGCCATGGGCCCCATTTGGGGATCTGCTGAAAACAGTCTCACTTCCGGTTGTTTTTTGTATTTAAAGTGAACTGCTTATGTAGATTGCATTTGCAGAGGTGTGTTTAACAATATTTAATCATTAAAGGTTGTCATTATTAGCTCTGGTTATTGCAATTTATGACATAAAATGTCATAAATTGCAATTTTGGAATTACAAAAATATTGACTGTTCTGAAAACGTTTTTTTTTTTTCTTGCATTTCCCATCAAAATATCATTCATTGATATTTCATACTCATTCGCATTTGATACTACAGTCTCAAAAAAAACTAAAATGTTTATTATTGGAATTGAATAGAAAAGGATAAATATGCTCGTTTCTCAGCAATCCCTATTTGGGACTTTTCGGAAAATTTATAATTTGCAAAACAATTCACATATGAAGAAAATTTCAATATTCACAATCCCTCTTGATTCTTAAGTCCTTTCCTCATGAGTTTTCAATGATCCTTAATTCCTTGGAGCAATTAGTATCCCTACCCACTTGTATCCCCTCATACCTATACCTACCTGTATCCATCCCTATCCTTAGTGGGGCCAACATACTTAATATCCACCTTTGACCTCTTGGCAAGGGCCAATGAAGGAACTGCAAGAAATTGAATTCTGACAGCAACACCTGAGGCATTTGTGTATCAGTCTTGGAGAAGAACTTTTCCTTTGGATCACGCTGGTGGCATGGAGACGAGAAAATTTGCATCCATCATCGACTGCTGGTCGTTTTCACAAAAATACCTTACCCAGGCCTGTGCTAAAAATGGCAAATACACGGTCACCCTAATTGACAGTGGCTGGGAATGGACTTTATAAAGACAAACATCATAACCTATTTCTCTACCCACACAGAATGGTCACAGTTAGAATATCTTTAATCATAGGTCCACTCCTTCTGGGCTAGCCTGGGGCTAAACAGCTGCTGCCAGCCATCACAGTCTCTTCTCTCATTGGATCACCTGACCACTAATCAAGGTAGCTAAGTGGATGATCAATATCCTTACATCATTCATCTCCATGACAACCAAAGCCTACAATCCACAAACCCTCGGCTGATTCAAATCCATGGCTGACAACTCCTCATGAAAGTTACTGACTTGTTAACTATGGCATTAATTTACCATTACAGTGCAAACGAGATGAAAATAAAGGATGTGTTTTGTGTACTGTACAGCTCTGTAAATTGCCTTGGATCATAAATTGCTCCCTTGTTATTCACTATACATGCAGGAGTGGCTGTGTGGTAAGTAGCTTGCTTCCCAACAACATGGTTCCAGGTTCAGTCTCATTGCGTGGCACCTTGGGCAAGTGTCTTCTACAATAGCCTCGGGCCGACCAAAGCCTTGTGAGTGGATTCGGTAGACGGAAACTGAAAGAAGCCCGTCGTATATATATATATATATATATATATATATATATATATATTTTTGCCTTACTGGCACTTGTGCTGGTGGCATGTGAACAAAACATTGGACTCACTCCTGTGTATATTATGTAGAAAGATGATGGCTGAATGTGATTGTAAGAAGTATGGTGTTGCATGACAGTGAAACATTAAACCTTTCACATTCAGATTACTCTATCAGACGTAATTATTTTATTTATTCACTTTGTGTTTCAGTTAATCATGCATTGTCTCAGAATTTCAAGATTTCAACATTCTAATTGTTTATATTTAGAATGACATTGCAGGATAGGTGTGAGAAGTTGGACCTGGCTGGTTTGAACATAAAACAAATACAATATTTGGACCGGATCTGGCTGGTTTAAATGCAAAGGGTTAGATATTTGTAATAACTGTGTTGGAAATAGTTAAATGAGATTCACTGGATTGTAACGATGCTCTCTCTCCATGCGCACACTAGTGTTGTAAAAAACAATATATTTCCGAATATATGAAGCTGCTGAAATTTGTCAAGCATTTAAGAAGATATTGTTTATTGCTCAAGCTGTCTTCTAGAAAATTTCTGAAATAAATAAGTCAAAAGAAACAATAAAGTAAATAATAAATTGAAAATGTTGCTTTTATTTATCTGTCCATTATCAGAGGTTTCATCTTATTTACTTATCTAATGTTTTAGATCTTGTTACATAGTTTTATAGTCAGACACATCTCTACCTGACACGATCTTTAAATATTTATTAAACTCCAACAGTCTTTACATCTATTATGAAAACATCAAGCATAAAGTATGCAGTCTTTTTGGGAGAGCAGTTTTTAAGGGTCTTTTCTCAGAAAGCGTCTGCAACTTGTCTTAAAATTTTTGAGTTGGTTGGTTTGACAGGAACTGGTAAGCCAAAGAGCTGCACCAGGCACCAACTGTCAGCCCTTGCAAGATTTCTACAGCTGCATGCCCTTCCAAATGCCAACCACTTTACAAAATGTACTGGGTGCTTTTTACATGGCACCAGCCTGTAAAAGAAGCACCCAGTACACTCTGTAAATACACGGAATCTGTTTCTTTTCTGTTTAATTTCTGGATCGTCTGGCATTAATAAACATTTTATTCACAGATTTTAGTAAAGTTTTTTTCCATACAAATCAACCCCATTTTTTATGTACCATCTTTAATAAAGACAGTTGCAGCTTTTCAGCACAGTTTCATTACTATGTCAACATGTGTGTGTGTGTGCGCACATGCATGCACGTGTGTGTGTGTGTGTGTTTCAGACTTTATCGCACTCAACCCTAAGTGTTCATCATACAAGATCTATAATAAAATTAGCTCAGTCTCCCAATATTGTGAACGAGTTTATTGCCCTAATGTTTAAAAGTTTTGTACTTTTTCAATAAATCGCTGTTAATATTGCTCCACTGAGCACATTAAAATGTCTGGTAACAATATAAGCTCACTTTTGCTCCACAGAAAAGCTTTATGATCTGACTGTGAATGCTCTATTACACTGTTATTAGTGAAAAGAATGTCTGTATTTCTGAAGTAATTGTTCAAACAAGACCCAAGATGTATTCACTTTTTACTCTAATGAACCCTTGTCATGCTATTTCCCTATAATTCAAGTAACATGTGGCTAATGATGGTTTGTTACTTCAATATATTCATTGTTCTCTATATATTTTCTTCAATTCTTAAGAGAGATACTAATATATATCGGAGATGGTGGTGAGGACATTGTAAATAGCAAAGATGTTGATGAAGTGTGACAGAAATATTGAACGGCTTTTAAACTAATGACTTATATTTCCAGCTAAAATTGATGTTGAAAATAAAAGATAAAAAGTTGGCTCAAATTATTGGCATCATTATTCTGACATAAAAATACTTTATTTATTGGCATTGGTGTTTGGTTAAGACTTTTGATTTGCAGCCGCATGGTTCTAGATTTGATCCTGCTATGCAGTACCTTGGGTAAGTGTCGCCTACCAAAGCCAAAGCTTTAGGTTCACTTATGTCTTGTTGCTGGAGTTTGGTAGATGGAAACTCTACAGAAGTTCATTGTGTGTGTGTGTGTGTGTGTGTGTGTGTGCATAGCAGTGTAGATACAGAATTAATTTCACAACGGCATGGTTTTGGGCTCTTTTCCACTGTGTGGCATCTTGGGTGAGTGGCTTGGGTTGAACACTGCCTTATGAATGGATAATTGGTAGATAGAAACTGTGTGGAAGCTTGATGGTTGTGTGTGTGTGTGTATTGACAGTCCATGTCTTCATGTAGCACTGTCTGAAAAAGTGATGTCATGTCTACATTTTTTGTAAGAGTGATTTTGAGCATCAATAGAATTTTTTTAAAAACCCTTCCTTCCTTGTGAGTAATTGGAAGGTCATCTGACCATAAAATACTGCCTTAGATTTGTCTGTCCAACCGATGCTTGCATAGAAACTGAATTTAAAATGAACTGGAATATTTACTAATGAATGCCATCCATGCAATACTAATGTTTATTAAAACACACCATAGTAAACTTTAACTTTGCTTCGACTTAGAATTTACCTGAGGGAGAGGGTTCAATGCAGTGGGGACGTTTTATGATGTAGGGGTCTCAATAAAATAGGTACCAGTTGTTGACAGGTATATTATTATACCTTTAATCAAGAGTAATCTTCTTCTTCCCATCTTTTTCTTGTGCATTCTCCTCTAATTATTGTTTCAGGAATTTTCTATATTAAAAAAAAACTTATGTTGTTTTTCTTATTTTCCAGATCCAAGAGTTGCTGACTGGTTCATGATGGCAACCCCTTGGCCTGCATTCTTCTTGTGTGTCTTCTATGTTTCTTCTGTCAAGATTGGAATTGGTATAATGGCCAAACGGAAACCGTTTGAAATAAGGAAAATTTTAGTAGTCTACAATATATTTATGATGTTTCTCTCTGGCTATGTATTTGTCGAAGTAAGAACTCATTTTTTCTTCTTTGTTCAATATTTTATTCTGTTTTTGGATGAGGCCCCTTTATTCTGTTCCCTATCACCAGATATGAGACAAATATATTTAAATGAGAGCCTCACCATAAAGAACACCAACTTTCATCCACTTGCTCCCTCTTATATTTGCCATTAACTACCTTATTTTATAGCTGGTGATTGGAAATGAATGAGACACTCAGACATTTGTATTGCATCCTACAGTTTATTGCTTATGGTGAAGCAACAGAGATTTATGCACACACATATTATACAAAACCAAGATACAAAGACAGGTGAGGGAACAAACAGGGTGTAGTAGTCTGACACTCAGAAAAAAAAATGGAAGAAGTCTTTGACATTTTGAGCATATGCTCTTCTGCAGAAAGGAATGAGAAGGGAAAATAGAGAAAAGAAACATGTCTAGATTACAGTGTGTGTATGTGTGTGTGTGTGTGTGTGTGTGTGTGTGTGTGTGTATACCCAAGTCCTGGCATCATGTGATGGTTGTAAACAAGCACCACTGCCATACAAGCAGTGTTGTTTGTTTGCAGTCTTCTAAGCATGGGGAAATATTGCCTTACTTGGTGAAGGTTGGTGATGGGAAGGGCATCCAGCCATAGAAAATATGTATGACCCATGCAAGCAAGGAAACCTGAACATTAACTGATAATGATGTGTCTGTGCATATACTTGTATGTCTAATGTCCTCTATGACTATTACTACCACACTTTCCCAGATACACACTGTGTTATTTGCACCGACTCACCTCCACTATCACTGCCACCACCTTATCATCTAAATACCATGTCAAACATATCCGTGATCAGATATTCCAGCCATGACCATCCCTTCACTTTAGGTTGATTTACAGCTATGCTATCTTGGGTTTCTTGGATTAAGACAGTAGGATGTTATTTTTTTAAAATTTGGCTGCTATTTTCAGCAACCACGTCCAGTCAACAGTAGTGATGTTGATGATTGTGATGATGTGTAAGGGTTTCGCTTCATTTGTACTCCCTTGGTAAGAAGCATGTTTCTCAACCACTTTGTTCTAGGTTCAGTCCCACTGTGTGGCACTTGACCAAAGCCTTGAGTGAATTTGGTAGACGGAAACTGAAAGAAGCCTGTCATGTATACATATATGTGTGTGCGTTGGTGTGTTTATGTCCCTGTAACTTAGCAGGTCAGCAAGAGAGACCAATGGGATAAATATCAGGGTTTAAAAAAAAAACATAAGTATTAGGGGCTCAATTTGTTTGACTGAAATCCTTCGATGTGGTGCCCCAGCATGACCACAGTCAAATGACTGAAACAAGGACAAGAGCAAAAGAATGGGGGCAAGAGTCATATTGGAATCTCTGACTTTAGGGAGGGAAATTCCTTGATCATAACATCAGGGCAGATCCTAACAATGATTTGTTGAAGCAAGAACTGTGGCGTTAGTAAACTTGCTTTGAAACTACATGTTTGCAGGTTCAGTTCCACTTTGTGGCACTTTGGGCAAGTGGCTCATAATTTAGCCCTGGGCCAAGCAAAGTCTTGTGAGTGAATTTGGTAGATGGAAACTACATGGAAACCCATTTGTGTGTGTGTGTGTCTCTGCGTCTGTGTTTGCTCCTACCCCACTGCTTGTCAACTGGTGTTAGTTTGTTTACATCCTCTTAACTTAGCAGTTTGGCAAAAGAGATCAATAGGACTATTACCAGACTTAAAACAATAAATCTAAGTATGCAGGTCAGTTTGTTTTCAAGACAGTGCCCCAGCATGACTGCTGTCTAGCGACTAAAATGAATAAAAAAAAAAAAACCCAGAAAGCAGACATGTGAACCATCTCCCAGGTGATGAGAACTTTATACCGGAACTAAGATCTCCCAGGTAACACAGGCTGGGTACTTCATACCTGAACCAATCTCCCAGGTAACACCAGTTTAAGCCAGACACTACAGATACTGGACTCTCTAACTTAAACACTCGTTTATCCAGTTTGACCACCTTATCTCTCTCTCACACACACACACACACACACACACATTCTATTCAGTGAGCCTTCTTAGTTTCTTCACCAATCCCTCACAATGCTTCTCACTCACATTCTCTTTCTCTCTCCTTCCTCCATATCTCTCCACCTCTCCCCATTCTCTATCTTTCTCTTTCTCTCTCTCTCTCTCTCTCTCTCTCTCTTTCTCTCTCTCTCTCTCTTCGTGCAATGGCCTGTATTGCTATTTCCAGTCTGATATAAATAAACACCTTCTAAATAAGAGAGCTTACTATTTGAGCTGTTTGTGTGTATCTCCTGCATTGAATGGAAGGGGACAACGAGTGCAGATAATCCTCCTACAAATGACATGTTTAGATGATATATATACATACACACACATATATCTATAGATATAGATGATGTATACATATGTGTGTATGTACATATA
>NC_068987.1:3114077-3123323 GCF_001194135.2 Octopus bimaculoides
ATCATCGTCGTTTAACGTCTGCTTTCCATGCTAGCATGGGTTGGATGATTTGACTGAGGACTGGTGAAACCAGATGGCTACACCAAACTCCAATCTAATCTGGCAGAGTTTCTACAGTTGGATGCCCTTCCTAACGCCAACCACTCCGAGAGTATGTATGTGTGTATATATATATATATATATATATATATATACTGTTTTCTGCTCTTATCTATCAGAACTATCATTCTGGTTGGACTGTCAACAATGAATTGGTATTTGCAGTTGATGATGTGTAACAATGCAGAAAAGCTTGCCTGCCACAATCCAATGACCTCATTTGTGGTGCCAATGTGTTTTCACACATTGTAGAAGAGGAACAATTTCTCCTAATCCTATTTCTGCAGCAAAACATACACGAGAGAGTTAAAAATCGTTATTCAATGCTGCTTTGTACAATTATTTAATACCCCAATGCTGGTCTCGTGGAAAAAGAACACTGGTACTGGTGCCAAAAGAAGAATTCTGGTGCTGGTGTCACATCACTGTAAAGTGGTTGGCATTAGGAAGGAGATCCAGCTGTAGAAACCATGCCAAAACAGACAATGGAACCTGGTGTGTCTCCTGACCTTGCTAATTCCTGTCAACCCATGCCAACATGGAAAGCAGACATTAAATGATTATGATGGTGGTGATAACACACACACACGCATGCATATGAATTACTACAACAGAGTTATTTCCTAAAACAAAATTCAAACTTTGTATGGAAGGTTTCCCTTAAGGACCTGAAAGTTCAAATTTCCTTGTTCCTTATCTGAACACTCCTTCTCTATCCTCAATTTGATGGTGTACAGTTTGTTTGTGTGTGTGTGTGTGTGTGTGTGTGTGTGTGTGTGTGTGTGTGTGTGTGTGTAGTCGGGTATGTTAACATTGGCAATGAACCAAACTGACCTCTGGATGTTTTCTTTTGCAGTTTCTTCTTTCTGGTTGGCTAACAGGAACTTATAGTCTTGGCTGTCAGCCTGTCGATTACTCCTACACTCCACTGGCAATACGTGTGAGTAATTTTCCATTCCTTATTCCAACTGCAAATTATTGCAGCCTTCATTATTCTTAATTGTATGTATTTATGTATTTGTGTAGTGTGTGTGTGTGTATGTGTGTGTTTTAATGACTTGGCTGGAAGAAGAAAAACTGTGCCCGGGAACTTTTATAGGGACTTGGAGACTAAGTTGGTGGAAGCCAACCACAAAGCAGAGACTTGGCCCCAATACTTGCAATAGGGTAATCCCCTCTAAAAGCACCCCAAAACGCTAGTCAATGCTCCTTTCGGCTGAACATTTGTTGTTGTTGTTGGCTAGTCTGTGATTGAGGACATGTTGAATTTGGGGCTGCGTGAAAAAGTAACTGAACATCAACTGTGAACATATGACAAGATTTTATTGTGACAGTGTGTGACACACAAGGTTACAACATAAATAATTTCATCCTGGAAGAGAAGGAAAAAAAACCATGCATGAGACATTGTGAATGTTTAGTTCAGTCAGTCCAAGAACCTGGAGATGTCTGCCTGCTCAGATATCTGGTACCAGCTGCTGTGGCCAGAATGGAGGTACGTATCGCTCAGCTGTCTCAAAATTCTGTCATAAATTAACACCAAAAGCAGCCTTTGATAGGGTCCAAGAGGAAGATTGAGGTGAAACTGCTGTGGTTCAGTTGTGATGTCTGACTGGATATCCAGAGATTCAGTTTCAGGTCCCTGCTACACTCACATCAACACACTTCTATACACATTATTTACATTTGACGGATATTTGTCCTCATCTTGTTTGTTGTTAACACATTTCGTTTGATATACTCTCCAGCCTTCATCAGGTGTCTTGGGGGAAATTTCGAACCTGGGTTCTCATTCCTAATGTATTTTTCGATGTTGTCATTATTATTATTCAGATCACTGCTTGGAATCGAACTCGGAATCTTGGGGTTAGTAGCCTGTGCTCTTAACCACTATGCCATATGCCTGTTAACAACAAACAAGATGAGGACAAATATCCGTCAAATGTAAATAATGTACATAATTCCTCATCTCTTAAATATAGAACTACACTTCTATACAATTTTCTTCTTTCAAATTTTTCTTCTAAGACTTTGGTCTGTGGCAGAAGATGCCCAAAGTTCCATTTTGTGGGATTGAACCTGATAATATGTAGTTCCAAAGCAATGTTTCACCTTCACAGCCATTTAAATGTTGTTACTGATGTGCTGGTGGTAAAGTATATTACATTACTCATCTCATAATCAAACCCATGATTAGAAGATTTCAGTGTAAGAATCTGGACTCTTTAACTGTGTAAAAAGGGAGTAAAATGGGGCTTGGAACTGTGTAGCTTATGTAAATTATAGATTCACAATAGATACTGTGAATTTACAGGCAGGCTGAGAGAGAAGGGCTTTGTGGGTGGCAGACGAGAGTTGCTAACCACAAGAACTGCCATGAAGCAGATTCTTCCAAATGCTCAGAATATTCTTTAGATGTCAGTGATGTCTTCACCTCTGTTACCTGAGTGACCTAATTAGCAATGGAGGTGGGTGTTCTGAAAGTCTGGTTAATTAGGGTAATAACTGGATGGAAAAAGTTTTCGGGAGTTATTAAACAATAGGGGACTTCTCTCTGCCAGTAAGCAGCTGACCTCATGATGGTTGTGTAAAAAAATGTGATGTTACATGGTAGTAAAATATTGGCATCAAATTTCTAGAAACAAAACAGGATGTGTAGTGAATGGGTGAAGTGAGAGCAAAGCGATGTTTGAGAAGCATCTGATATCATGTATAAGAGAGGAGACTGTGTCGGTATGGACATGTGATACTTATAAAGTGCACCAGCTGGATACAGAAGTGCCTAGCGATAACGTTACCAGAAGTTATGAAAGAGGAAAACTTAGGAAGAATTGGTGAAAGTTGAGAACGGAAGATTAAACCTTTCTGAAGAGGATGGTGAATTACTATAATAAAGGGTGATGTTGTTTGTGCTTTGAATGACTTGAACAATCATTGAAAGCATTAAAAGACAGGTATAGAATCATGATGAAGATGATGCACACGACTGCATCATATCATTCAACTATTTTAACATCTTCCAATAACAGAAAGAAATCTAAGAAAGATTTTTTTTTATTTTTACTTGTCTCATCATCATCATCATCATCATCATCATTTAACGTCCGTTTTCCATGCTGGCATGGGTTGGATGGTTCCACTGGGGTCTAGGAAGCCAGGAGGCTGCACCAGGCCCCAGTCTGATCTGGCAGTGTTTCTACAGGTGAATGCCCTTCCTAATGCCAACCACTCTGAGAGTGTAGAGGGTGCTTTTTACGTGCCACCGGCATGAGCCAGAGGTGCTGGCATCAACCACGATCGGATGATGCTTTTTACATGCCACTAGCATGGAAGCCAGTCAAGGTGGCACTGGCATCAGCCACGTTCAGATGGTGCTTTTTACATGTTGCCGGCATGGAAGCCAGTCAAAGTGGCACTGGCATCGGCCACGTTCGGATGGTGCTTTTTACGTGCCACGGGGATCACAACTACAATTTCCATTTGATTGTGATTTGATATGATATGATTTGATATTGATATTGATGCACTTGACTCAATAGGTCTCCTCAAGCACAGCATGTCGCTCCCAGCAAATAAAATGAGTTCACAGCTGTAACCTACACCAGTGTCGCATAACTAGCCCACTCAAAACTACAGGATCTAAACTTATTATTCCCCAAATTTAAATATTTTAAGTCTCTCACATATTTCATTATTTTGCTTTTCCTGTAATTCAATATCTTTCCAGATGGCTAAAGTATCTTGGCTGTTCTTCTTCTCAAAGTTTATCGAGTTCTTTGATACAGTAAGTACAATTCCTTTAACTACAACAATAAGCTCTCTCTAACTTTCTTACAAATTTCAACCGAAAAATGTCAATAATTTGTTCTGCATCAGTTTAGCTTCCAAACAGGACCTTGGATGAGTCCAACTAAGACGGGTGGTTCACTGACTAAAACATTACAACTGCCTACATTCTGAGTTCAAACTCTATCAAGGTTAACTTTACCTTTCATCTTCATGAGAGTCTAGCTTCATACTGTTCTAGACTAAAATGGTATTTTGGCAGACAAGGTAGTGTTCTTCATACAGTTGAGTAAATAACATTTCATGAGTCCAGAAGAAACAAAAATAAAATCTGTTAGAATTGTAATATAGTGCTATGAATTGTGATAAAGATTTTCTGTTTAAGAAAATTTCACATTTAAAGAAATATTAATTCTAATATTTACATTTCATTGTAGTTATTTTTCATCCTGAGGAAGAAATTTGGTCATATATCATTCCTGCATGTTTTCCATCATGGTGCCTTACCGTTTATGTGGTGGTTTGGTGTCAAGTTTGTACCGGGTGAGTAGCTTTCTTACATTCTTGTATTTAATACTTAATTTTCATCAGCACCATCATCATTGTTTAACGTCTATTTTCCATGCTGGCATGGGTTGGACGGTTTGACTGGGGACTGGCAAGCCAGGGGGCTGTACCAGGCTCCAGTCTGATCTGGCTAGGTTTCTACAGCTGGATGCCCTTCCTAACATCAACCGCTCCAAGAGTGTAGTGAGTGCTTTTATGTGCCACTGGCATGGGAGACAGTCAGGCGGCACTAGCAACGACCACACTCGAATGGTACTTTTTACATGCCACTAACACGGGAGTCAGTCAGTTTTGCTTTTTTTAAATGTGCATGTGTGTGTCTTTACTGTCTTAGTCAGAGAGCAGAGCCTATGATTCTATCTTCAGCCTCAGTCTCTAATGAGAAAAAATTATCCTCTGACAGGAGACCTGACCTAAATGGAGTGGGATCCATTTCAGGCACCTAAGGCCCAGGTAGTGGTGTTAAACCAGATGTTAGATTAAGTCTACCACATAAGAATAGGATCAATGGACTTTCATACATTTTCAGTCTCCTAAATTTCTCTCAAGGCTATGGTAGAAGACCATATGCTTTGTTGATTGCAAATGTTTTTAACTTACTGAAAGACTATAAATTACCAATAGTGGAGTGGTACCATCAATATTTCTACTCCAAGCAAATGTTGTGGAAAGTCCATGGATTGCTTAGAATTACATGATCTTTCTTGTCACTAAAACACTGATACATGTCCAGGATAATGAAGCACTGATTGGTCTCAATCAGTATTCCATCTGATATGGAATCAATTTTCGTTTGTCTCATTCTGATGGCAAAAAAAAAAGCATGGTACTTGGTGACCTCACTAGTGCTGGTACCAAGCAGAAAGTATTTGGTACACTCTGTAAAGTCGTTGGCATTAGGAAGGGCATCTAGTCGTAGAAACCATGCCAAAGGACATCAATAGATTGGTGAATGCTAGTAAATGATGCAATCTATGTATTGCAGAAAAGAACAAGATTTTTATTTGTTTGTTTCTAAGTTCTAAAAACCAGGCTTTTATTTTAATTCCAAAATGGAAACCTTCACAAACCACTGCACACAAAAAAAAACATCATCCTTAAAAAAACTGCACATATCCTCCATAGCTCCATTTCACTTAGGGATTGATTTAATTTTTCTGTAGCAAACTTTTGGGTCTTGCTTATTGTCTTATATATATTTTTATAATTTTTGCATACACCTACTTTTTTTTTTATCTTGAATCCTTCCAGAATTTCAGCTCGTTTTCTCTCCATCTCTACTTCTTGCTCCTCATTACCCATTTTCTATGCATATATATATGTATAGCAGATGCAAAATATGGGAAGGGAGATAACTCTTCTAAACAGTACGAGTTAAAACCCTTCTTCATCTGCTGATGAACTAGTTCCAGTCTTCTGAAGCTAATGAATTTGATGTGTATGTAAACGCATTGGCCTCTTGTTTCTGTGGGATTGGTCAAATGATGTAGAACCCCTGATGAGACCCCAGTAAGGGTCGAAACTTAATTAGGGCTGTTCATAATTTTTTCAATCTCTACAGAGAACTGCGTAAATCTGCCAGGTTTCTCTCTCTACTTCATAGGTTTACATATATTTTTCCAACTTCAAATTCTCTAAACAGAATGGGTGATATCTTTCTTGCAGCTTTAGCAGATGCTTCAAAAATTCTAGTTTGCCACAGCCATGGACATGTTATGTTGTCTGACAAAAGTCCAAACACTTTTTTTGTATTCTACACTTGTAGCTGTTGCCCTTCGGACCAGAAATTTTAATGAAGAATAATTTGGCCTCTTGTGTCCCAATGTATAAAAGTGTTTAGTCATTTTGGACTTACAAGCCTAAGATCACTACACATGCACATATCTGTTTGCATGTGAATGAATACACACACACACACACACACACACAGCTACACACACACACAATTGCATATTCTTGATGTATTCTGGAAGGTTCAAATGCAAATACACTAGTTGTTGTTGTGTAGGTCACAAGAGAACACATTTTTACGATCCCATGTGGCTCACTGCCACATGGGATTCTGGGACATTAGTGTTTCGACATGTATATATGTAAATGTTTTTTTTTTTGTTTTTTTGGTATAAAAACGTTAAAGGATGTAAAATAGCAGTTGAAAAAGGAATAAATAAATAAATAAATGATGCTGTTTGGAAAAAGTCCTTTGCAATATTTGTTCTGCACCAAGTTAAAGATGCTCTGTTGTCACTTTTGCCATCAGAAGTGCAGTGAACTAATAATTAACCTGTTGGAAACCTGTGACTAATTGTGAAATAATTAACTGTAATTAACAAAGTAGTAGTTGTATGGACCATTGTGTGCTGTCTCATTAATCCTTTTACATTCTGAGCTCAAATTGTGTTGAAGTCAATTTTGCCTTTCATCCTTTCAGGGTCATAAGACATGTACCAGTTGAGCCCTGGTGTCAGTGTAATCCAGCCTTTATCAACAGCAATAATAATAATAATAATGGTTTCAAATTTTGGTACAAGGGGTTAATTGATTATATTGAACCCAGTTCTTGAATGGTACTTGATTTATCGAGTCCCAAAAGAATGAAAAGCAATATCAACCTCAGTGGAATTTGAACCTGAAGTCGGATGAAATACTGCTAAGCATTTCACCCAGCATGCTAACAATTCTGCCAGCTCACCACCTGAATAATAATGATAATGATAATAATAATAATAATAATCTATTTTCTAAAAGGAATTTTCAATATTTTACACAAGAATACATTTCAATTTTTGTTTTAATTTCAGGTGGATTTGGTACATTCCATGCTATGATTAACTCTTTTATACATCTAATCATGTATACCTATTATGGTTTAGCTGCCATGGGACCAAAATTTCAAAAATATTTGTGGTGGAAGAAATATTTGACGACTCTTCAACTTGTAAGTGGATTTTGTAATAACAGATCTTGTTTAGTAACATTGAGACATCTTCTCATTGAAATTTATTACATGTATGTGCGTGCATGTATATATATATATATATATATATATATATATACACACACACACACATGTATATACATGCGTTGCATATGTATATAAAATTTTCTGGAAATGGGCAAAATATTAATTTGTTTTTCTTTTTTTATTTGCAGATCCAATTCATAGCCATGCTTGTCCACAGCATTCAACTTCTATTTATAGAGTGTAATTATCCAGTGATATTTGCCAAAGCTATCACAGCCAATGCTCTAATGATGCTTGTGTTGTTTGGTGATTTCTACTGGAAGGAATATTTCAAGAAAAAACCAACTGTGGACGTTAGTAGAATCAGTAATGGTAGCGTTAAGTGCAATATGCAGCACAATGGCAGTTTACCAAACAAAAATGGAACTGCAAAAAGTAATGGTATAAAATCTGACTGAGACTTATCAAGGTTTCTCTTTTTTTCCTTCCCTTCCTTCAATACTGCCCCTCAAAACCCGCCATTCTTTCATTAGCTTTGTATTTAAAGACGACTACAAAATGTTTTTGGAAAAAAAATAAAAATGAAAAATATATATTATGCAAAAAGATTATTAAAAGAAACATTTAAAAATGTATAAGGAAATTTTTAATATATTTAAGAAAATACAAAAAAAAATCATACCTAATTGTCAAATAAATGTGGAAAGTTTTTTTAAGCATTTGTAAAAGATTGCCATTTTCATTGAATTTGGGGGAATCTGGATGAATAAAGCTGCTAGTCAGGCATAGTTATCTCCCTTAATTTCTACCCTTTAAAAAATTTTTTGAATTGTTCAAATCGCTTTGCTAAACTGGAGTGTAGGGGAGAGAAAGATGAAGTTTTATGAAGACAGGAAGGAGATATCAATTCCAACTGCTTCAACATCCAACTTGGGGCCTTGTCAGAAGTGAAGTCAATTCACTCAATTGCTCAACTAGGATAAAACTAGTTTCCATGCTTAACTTGCTCAAGCTTTGCAAAATTTACCTGTGTATGTTAATGTTAGCATGTATATATATATATATGAATGCTAGTGTGTATGTTTACACACACACACACGCACGCACAGACATCTAAATTTCATTATATTTTTTATTCATTTTGTTCTAATTTATTTGTTACAAAAATTTGTCAGTACTCATTACGCACCTGTATTAGAAGAATGTAGAGCTTCTAGTATACTTATGTGTCAGGTAAACGGGATTACATATTTGGTCGCAAAGGATTTAACTGTCAACCTTATGGCTGTTTATTCTATATATGACAAACATGTTTATTATTATTAAGGTGGCGAGCTGTCAGAAACATTTGCACGCCGAGCGAAATGCTTAGCAGTATTTCATTTGCCGCTATGTTCTGAGATCAAATTCCACCAAGGTCAACTTTGCCTTTCATCCTTTCAAGGTCAATAAATTAAGTACCAGTTACATACTGGGGGTCGATGTAATCAACTCATCCATTCCCCCAAAATTGCTGCCCTTGTGGCAAAATTTGAGACCATTGTTGTTAAGACATTAAGCTTGCAGAATCAGTGGTAAGCTGAGCAAAATGCTTAGCGGCATTTCATCCGTCTTTATGTTCCGAGGTTCACTTTGCCTTTGATCCCTTTCGGAATCGATAAAATAAGTAGTTGAGAACGGCGGGAGTGGGGTCGATGGAATCAAGTTAACTCCTCCCCTGAATTTGCTGGCCTTGAGCCAAAATTTGAAACCATTATTATTATTAGTTTATGGCAACAAGCTGGCAGAAGCATTAGCACTCCAGGCTTTACATTCTAATTCCAAATTCT
>NC_068987.1:3123365-3131774 GCF_001194135.2 Octopus bimaculoides
CTGCTGAGGTCAACTTCCATCCTTTTGAGGTTGATATAATAAGGAACCGGTCAAGTACTAGGGTTGATGTCATGGACTGGCCCTTTCCCACCAAATTTCAGGACTGATGCCTGTAATAGAAAAGATAATTATTCAAGTGGCAAGCCGGCAGAGTCGTTAGCACACCAAGCAAATGCTTAAGGACATTCGTCCATCTTTACTTTCTGAAGTCGATTATTAAAAAAGTGGCAAGCCGGCAGAATCTTCTAAGTTGCTATTCCGAGGTCATCTTTGCCTGTCATCCTTTTGGGGGTCAATGAAATATGTACCTGTTATACACTGGGATCAGTGTATAACTGACTTGTCCCCTCTCCACAAAATTTCAAGCCTTGTGCCTATAGGAGAAAGGATTGTTATTGTAGTAGTAGTAGTAGCAGCAAAACAATAAAAGATAGCCTGCTAGTAAAATGCTGCAGCATCATGGAACTTTGTATATCAACCAAAATTGTTCTAAGCATCATTGCTGTATTTTGGCAATTATAGTTCCATGTTAAGTACTCCTGTCATTTCTCAGCCCTCGTTAAGTCTCAGTTGTTACTTCATTAAATTTTTCATTAATGAAATGAGTTTGAGTTTTACTTAAAATCACATTTTATTTAGTTGGTAGAAGAGAATTATTGTCACATCGGTGCTGTGCTGTGTTTGTGCGTACATGCATTCTTTACTCTCAAAGTGTAAAATCCATAAGTTTATTTAGCATTTGTTAAAATGTATGATTAATTTGTTGATCGACTGTCAAAATATCAAAATATAATTGCTTTATAGTTCTGAAAATGTAGTCCTTGCAGTGAATATTTTATAGACAAACAGAAAGACTGAACAATTAGCAAAGATCTCAGCTCAAACTTCATCAATTTTATTAATTAATCTGGTGGCAAGAGTAACACATTTGATTGACTAATAACTACTTGTCTGTTGTCGGCCTCATCAGCTCTTTACAAAGAAATTCCATTCAATATAATCTCAGTTATTTAGTTCATTTTTTGTGGACCTTTAAAGTTGGGAGACACTCAAGGTTAAATAGGCATAAATAAAGCTATTTCACATTGCTATGTTGAAAGATAGTACAGCCCTTTACATTCTGAGTTCAAATCCTGCTTAGGTCAACTTTGCCTTTCATCCTTTCAGGGTCGATAAAATAAAGTACCAGTCAAGTACTGGGTTCAATGCTATCGACTGAACCCCTTTCCCTAAATTTCAGATCTTGTACCTGTGCTAGAAACAATTATTATTATTATTATTATTATTCCAGCTGTGGAGCAGTTGAAACTGTAGTTTTGATAGTAATTTTTGTCCTACTTTCTCAGTTCAAATCTTGATTGGGGTGGCTTTACCTGTTACCCTTCAGGATTGTTAAAATAAATTCAATCACCTATACGCCACTTATGCAAATCTGTGGCCATATACCAATACAAGAAATTGCTATTTCCATCTCAAGAAAACATGTATTTTATAAAGGTTTTCTTTTTTAATGAAAAATGAAAATTTACAAAATGCCTCATGTGTCAAATCATTAATTACCGAGGGATTTAATACCTCTTAGTGTTTATACATTTATAAAAATTCAATATGTCGTGTTTTTTTTTTGTTCCCCCCCCCCCCCACTCAGTGGAAGTGAAAAGGACAGTAGCGCTGAACTTCATTTATGTTGCTGATGTAACCTAAATAAGGAAACATCTTTGGGAGAAATGTGATTTGGGAAGAAAATTTGGTAAAGAATTCAGTTCTGGGAATCTAGGGATTGTAACACAGTAAGGATGTTGATAAAAGAGGTGGGTGTATAAGTTGTACTAGACTGTTTTTTATTAGTTTGCTCTGGCAGAAGGGGGTTGCACCTTCCACCCTCACAAGCCTTCTGAGACCAGATTGATATCAGTTGTATAAAAGAGATTTAAAATAGTGTCTCTGTAGATAAATGGTGGTTAACTAGTTGAAGCACTGTCTCAGATCTGAGATCAAAGAAAATCCACATATTTGAGACAATGCTTCCACTACAACAGGGAGTGTTTAAGTGATTTGCAGATGAGATTGTGGTTAATAAAAAGGAAGAGTTAAAAGGTGATGTCAGAATATGTTATTAGATGAGACAACAAATGGATCATTGGTTTACAGAAAACAAATGTTGGGATCATAACCAAACCTTAGGGTACATCTAGCTTGAATATTGGTTGGAGAAAATCTTATTAATCCAAGAGACTTAACCAAGAGGTTCTCATGGCAAACGAAGTTGAAGGCTTTACAAACACTAAGAAAAATCCTCTGGTGTGTAATTGTGTCAAGAGTGGAATGGAAGGAATATCCAACTCATGCCAGCAAGGAAAACAGACATTAAATGATGGTGATGGTAGGGCTAGATACTTTGTTGGGTTTGGAACACAGACACAGTTGTTCAGACTTAGTGACTGTGTTGTAATTTGGCCAAGGCTATCCAAGTCCATTATGTCTGTTATCAAAACTGTTATAATTCCTTTGTCCATGTCTCATCTTTTCTTATATCTAGGAATACATTATAATTTTTTTTTAAAGAGTAGTGAGGATTTGACTGCTATTTCTACCTTGTTGACAAAATTCGAAGAATGAAGGAGAGATTCAATAAAGTTCTGGTGTACATGAGAAGTTTGAAAGAAAATGGGCAGCAAATTTAATGTCTCTGAATTGGAATGTTGTTTACTAAGGCATCTTAGTTAAGGAGTGTGTGTGTGTGTATTATTGAACTCTCTTGTTGCTATGATGAACGAAGATTCAACAGGACACAGCTTTGCAGAGTTCTTAGTCCAATTCTTTATTGTTTTGTCTCATGGGAATGCAGACCTATCTGAAATTTGCAGATACTGTAGCAAATGCTGCAGTGGTGGTCTTTATCATTTGTGGGTACATTGGTTCAGCTTTACGCTGGGCCTTTTTCTCCTTCAGTGATCCCCATTGCCTGTCCTGCATATAACCACTTTAAATACACACACATACACAATATATTCATACTTGAACCTTGAAATCATGATTATTTTTTGCTTATCCACAATTTAAACCAATATGAAGACCAAGTCCATTTGACCAACAAACACAATCTGTTGGCCATTATAGAAGTAACAAGAGTACCAAATAAAATCTCTTATTTCCTCCAATCTGGCAGAGATTGTTTTTGCACAAATTTTTAACCAAGACATTAAACAATGCAATTCTTCTTTCTCACTGACACCATTTACCCTTCTCACATATTACAACTAAACGTGTTTATCTTCAATTAGAGAACTTCATACTTAGGAGAGACAATTTGTTAATCCATCTGATGAAAATTATTATTGTAGGTGAGATGGGAAAATATTTTCATTATCTTAATTCTTCCCTTTTTTAAAAAAAAATTTATTGAATTATTCATAGATTCATTCAAATTTGTTTGACAGGTTTAGAGCAAGAAATAAACTTTGCTATTTTTGTCTATCCTGATTGTTAATTATGGTGTTATGTCTAAACTTTTGCAGGTAGTCACAACCTTAATTATATCAATTTCATGATGAAGTATCATCAGGTGAAAATTTATTCTCTTTTTCTCCCCGACCTGCCACACCCATAATCCTGGAACCAAAATTTAGAAAAAGTATTGATGTTTCAAATGACTTTAATAAGTTGACATCTGGTTATTGTGATTCAATCCAGATTTAGTCAAAGGATTTATTTCTTTTCCTATCTTGCAAGTTACTTAGCAACCTTAGCAGTGCCAGTAGCACGAGTAAAACAACGCCCAATTCACCCTGTAAAGTGGTTGGCACTAATAAGGGTGTCCAGCCATTGGAACCATGCCAAACCCAACATTGAAACCTGATGTAGCCCTGTAGCTCACTGGATACTGTCAACCATCCAATTCAGGCCAGAATGGTAAAAGGACATTAAATGATGATGATGACTAAAATGTGCAGAAGCAAATTTTAACTGATCTAAACTCAATGACAAAAGTCTTCACTTTAGGTAGATTTTAATGTACCTTTTTTTTTAAAGACATTATTAGTCATATTTTTAGATATGATAATCTCCTGGCATCAAGAGATGTTTCAATGATTGCTATTTTAACTTTCAAGTACTTAGGAAAAATTAAATAATTCTACCAAAAAAATTATTATTCTTAAACTATGAAAAGAGTTGCTCACACGAAATGTGAATTTGATAAAGGTTATGAGGATATCCATTAGGAAAAATTGTTTTGAAGAGTAAATAACATTTAAGGCAGAAAAATGATTTTAATGTGCAAACAGCCTAAATTATGAAACCTTACTGTTCAGTAACAATATATAAACCAATGCTTCTCAAACCATCTGATGTGGCGTACCGAAAGTTTTTTTTTTTTTTTTTTTATCCAATGTGCCAGGGAGCAGTAATATTAATCTATACCAGAAACAATATACATAATGAATATAATAAAAGTTGACTCCCTCCCATTTGATCTCTCCATATCGTTAGCAACAACTTCCTTTCTACAAGCGCAAGCACTAATATAATCTTAATACTACACCAGTAAGCTATGGTAAATAGAAAATGCATTGTCATATCACAAACATACTACATTTACTTACACAATTTCTACCACGGTCAGTAAGTATCATGCTCCACCGACCAGCTGATAAGTTGTTTACTGCAGTGCATGAGGCAACATTACTGAAATTATGCTGTTTTTCTGGAAACTCGCTGCGGACCACCACTGAGTAGCACTGCTATAAACAATACTATAACAAAAGTATAAACATTACAATAGCTATACTACAAACCATACTATAACAATATTGTAAACAAAAGTAAAATAATAATAATATAATAATTTAATAAAATAACTATGAATCCCTGCTATTTTGGTGAAAACCAGCTGACGTTGAAAATTATCAAGAATATTTATAAAGCAAAATGTAACCATTTAAAAGACTAATTGCTGCCCAAAAAGAAAATGAAATCCATGCAGAAGTACAAGAACAATTGTATTATTAATTAGATGCCAGAAGTTTTATTCCTTGAGCTAGAACTTAAAGTGTTGCTTATTCAATAGCAACCATGCAACACTGACCTCTGGTGATCAACACTACAAATTCTGTCATTTTTCATGCACCACAACAAACTGTTTTTAGTAACTGTTAGGCTGTCATGGAAGAATTAAGTTCTCAACCACCAGCTCACAGAATTGCTCTTTGTGTGTTCATTGTCTGTTGAGTAATGAATATGACAAGGGTCAAAATAGTTGAACCCATGAACACCAAAAGTATAGGGTTTCATGCAAGAACCACTCCTTCTATAGTCTGCAAGAAAAATCTCAGAATCCAAATAGATGACACCAACCAAATCTACGATGCATTGCTGGAATGTATTGGTCAATGTACTCTACAAGTATATGAAATGATGGTAACTGTTGGTCATAATTCTGCTCAAGCAGGGATGGTCTGAAGCTAAACCCCTGCACTAGATACTGACAGCAGACCTAACATGCAGTAACAGCCTAAGCAAATGAATGTGGCTCCATGTAAGCAGAGTTTGATAGAATTATTGTTTTACAATACCATGAAGATGATAGTCATAATAAACATGGACAGCTGACAACAGGAAGAAGACAACCTGAGGTAAACGCATGCAACTAGCAAGAAGACTGACATAACAGATACAGCTGACAGCAACAAAAGAGAATATAAACTGTAAGGGACATTTCAATGTTGGCACTTTGGATGTTATTTGGAGGGGAGACTCGACTCTAGTCATTGACGAAGCTAGTCAGGAATAGAGCAAAGGTACAATGTTGTTAATATGGGGTTGAAACGAGTGTTAACTGAATGTGGAGATACATATATGTATTGTGATGAGTATGAAGATAACCAGAAGTGGAATGATGGTGAATTAATGTGGGGGGAACTATTTATTTGTTGAGTGAAATCAGATTAAGAAGTTGTAGAAAAAAATTTCTATCATACAATAATAGAAATGAGAAATAAGTTAAAAAGGTTTAATTCTATTACATTCATCGAATGACTATTAAGATGTGATTGACCTCAATGAACTATACAAATGGTATGGATTTAATCTTGGCACTAAGAATAATTATTCTAAACCAAGTTAATGCTACAGATTAAGAAATGAACTTTGCATTCTATAAAGTTTGGCCATCGTACATACATGTGTGCATAGCGCATGGACTTGGTAGTGAGTCAAAAAGAGGAACTGACGGAATATAACATACAAGTGAGTTTACATGATCTGTGTTCATACAAGTGAGTCAGTAGAAACTCTTCCACACACATATGGATTTACATTATATGATTGTCGAGTGTTTTCAGTAGGTAGGGGCTCAGTTTATAAAGTAGTATACTGTTGTTTTAGTGTTTTCTATGGTAATAAAAAACTGTGACCCCAAAAATTAATGAGTTTTGATAAAGGTGTTTTGGGTGTGAACCCATAATGGTCTCTGCTTGATGAAGCAGTATAACTGTTGTGTTAGTTAATGTTCTGAGTTATGTCAAGGGAGTTACGCCATAAGGGAGACATTCCATTTTGCTACTCTCAGTTGGGTGACATGCCAGCTTCTACATAGATCTACTTATATAACCTACACCAGTGTCGCATAACTGGTCAACTCAAAAGTACTCTTGGATCATAGGGCAACATGCCATGCTTGAGGAAACCTATTGAGTCAAGTGCATCAACATCAAATCAAATGGAAATTGTAGTTGTTGTCCCTGTGCCAGTGGCACGTAAAAAGCACCATCCGAATGTGGCCGATGGCAGACCCCTCACTGCGACTGGCTTCTGTGCTAGTGGCACGTAAAAAGCACCATCCAAATGTGATCGATGCCAGCCCCCTTTGGTCCCTGTACCGGTGGCACGTAAAAAGCACCCACTACACTCTCTGAGTGGTTGGCATTAGGAAGAGCAATCCAGCTGTAGAAACTCTGCCAGATCAGATTGGGGCCTGGTGCAGCTTCTTGGGTTCCCAGACCCCAGTCAAACAGTCCAACCCATGCCAGCATGGAAAATGGACGTTAAACGATGATGATGATGAACAACTTCCTTGGTCTCTAAAAAATCACGTCACTGCACTTCACCTGTCTTTGAAGTCCAGCATGACTGGAGAGTTTGTTTGTTTGTTGAACCTGAAGGAAGGATCAATGCCAATGACCTTTCCAGGTTTTCCAAGACCAGTGAGATTGATGCTATTGATGTTCCTCATTTGTAAGTCAAAACCTGCAGAAAAGGTATGAGCAAGGAGAGAATTCCAGGAGACCAAAGTTCTGGCCAGAAAGGTAATGAGTAGTAGGACAGGATCTGTTGGGTTTAGGTATAACAAGGATGAAGAGATGAGATGAGAATATTTGCATAATCTAAACAAAAATGACCAAAGAGAAACAGTTTTGAGTGGTCAGTGGTCAGCATACTATTGAACACCATAGACAAATAGAGGATAATTTCCTGATTTATTAAAATTATCTACCTCCAGATGTGTCAAATAGTAATTAAGATCAGCTGCAGGTGAGAAGGGGAGATCATCTCAAGAATTCTCTAGAATTGAGATGCCCTGAAAAGGAAGGACCAGTTTACTGTTTGGAGATAAGAGGACAGTCATGGATATGTGCTTCTGTCTTACTGGCCTACAGCATGACAACTGACCAACCTTACCTCCAATAGCCAAGGGACTTATACAAAAAAAAAGAGTTAAACACATTTATGACCAAGAGACCTTGCATAATTTTAAGAGTGTTGGGCCTTGCAGAAGCAAAGTGGCTGGTGACACATGAAAAGCTCCTTTCAAGTGTTGGGCCTCACAGAGGTAATGACGACAAATAACCGAAACCATTGGCATTCTGTTGCGCTTGAGAAGAAGACCCACCAAGCCAAGTAAAACCACAGCTGTGGCAGATACTGGTGTCACGCAAATGGCACCAGTGTCAGTGGCACGTAAAAACACCCATTACACTCTCAGAGTGGTTGGCGTTAGGAAGGGCATCCAGCTGTAGAAACACTGCCAGATCAGACTAGTGTCTGGTGCAGCCTTCTAGTTTGCCAGCCCTGGTCAAACCGTCCAACCCATGCCAGCATGGACAACGGGCGTTAAATGAAGACAGATAGATAATGTGTGTGAGTGTGAATGTGCGTATTTGCCCCTCAATATCACTCTACAACCGGTGCTAGTTTATTTACGTCCCCTTAACTTAGCGGTTCGCAAAAGAAGTCAATAGAACTACCAGACTTGGGGCAAAACAAACTCAAGTATCGGGGTCGATTCGTTCGAATACAAATCCTTTCAAAGACGGTGCTCCAGCACTGCCGCACTCAAACGACTGAAACAAGTACAAGATAATAAATAGATAAACAAACCCCGTTTTAATCTATTCACTTCTTTCTCACTTC
>NC_068987.1:3132019-3133645 GCF_001194135.2 Octopus bimaculoides
ATAGGAAAGATGCCGGCAGGAGGTAAATACTTATCAAAGACACTATTTGTTAAAATTCTATGAGAAATGTCAAATTTTGTGTGGGTTCTTTTTTAAAAACAGAATTTGCAAAACCTAAATGTCTCTCTGAGTAAAGACGAAACGGAAAAAAAAACCTGAGAAATATCAGTTGCATTCATTTTCGCCGACATCGTTTTTATTAATTAATATTTGCTGCTAATTTGTAGAACATTGAAAATATTTCAATTTAATGAAAGCTTTTAAATGTTTTGATATCATGTATTTCGTTTAATACTACCATCGTAATGTGATTAGAGTCCTGATAATATAAAATCAGCGAGAAAGAACGAAATAGAGACATTAACAAGTGGAGAAAATGAAAGTATGATTTTTATGTCTTGTGGCTGTTTAAAGTTCCTCTGTTAAAATTCGGCCTTTCGTCCTCTCGGGATCGATAAATAGTAAATTCCAATTGAACATTGGGGTCGATGTAATCGATTTATCCTTTGCCTGAATTTACTGGCCTTGTGCCAAAATTTCAAATCATTATTATTATTGAGAGCAGCAGCGCAGGCCATCTTTAGTGACACTGGGATATAAACATACGAAGCCCGTCTGATGAGGGTACACCGGGCACATGCTGTACAACGATATGTGCGCGACATAGTGATCTCATATCAAGGTAAACAGCGCATGAGCTTGCAGGTGAATTTTCTTAACCCATTCCTGCTCAGGTCCCGGAATAATTATTATTATTAATTTCGCCGAGGTCGACTTTACCTTTCATCCTTTCGAAGTCGATGAATTAAGTACCAGTAAAACACTAGGGATCGATCTAATCGACTGGTCCCCTCCCCCAAATTTCAGTCTATGTGCCTTTAGCAGAAAGGATTATTATTATTATTACTATTATTTCTGGATCCGAGTTCAAATTCCGTCAAGGGTGACTTTGCCTTTCATCCTTTTGGGGTCGGTAAAATAAAGTACGAATCAGATGTGTACCCTCATAACTTCCAGAAAAACGGATACTTTTTAACGAAATTTTCAACAAGAACCGCTTCGATGCTATGGATTCGGAGTATATTCTTTTATTTGTTTCAGTCATTTGACTGCGGCCATGCTGGAGCACCGCCTTTAGTCGAACAAATCGATCCCAGGACTTATTCTTTGGAAGCCTAGTACTTATCCTATCGGAGTCTTTTGCCGTCGCTAAGTAACAGAAACGTAAACACACCAACATCGGTTGTCAAGCGATAGTGGGGGGACAAACACATACATGTATTTATACGACGGGCTTCTTTCAGTTTCCGTCTACCAAATCCACTCACAAGGCTTTAATCTGCCCCAGGCTATAGTAGAAGACACTTGCCCAAGGTGCCATGCAGTGGGACTGAACTCAGAACCATGTGGTTGGTAAGCAAGCTACTTACCACACAGCCACTCCTGCACTTATTGGGATTTTTATGGGAAAGAATTTTCTCCGAAGGGGTGAAGAGAGCAGTTTCGGAAAATTTACACAATCCGACTTTTTTCCCCTCATAACTTTCAGGAAAATGGATATCCTTTAATGAAATGTTATGCAAATACCTTTCAAACGTCAAAGATTATAAGGAAATTTGTGGGGGA
>NC_068987.1:3133905-3139195 GCF_001194135.2 Octopus bimaculoides
CGAATGCGTTGATGTTTTTCAATATTTTTCTCGCCATAAATACATTTATATGCTATAAAAAAATCAAAAAAATCGGAAAAATGATTTTTTTTTTGCAACCTCACTCGCTACCTCCGATTGTTTCCGTTTATAATTTAAAATATTGGAGAGTCTGAGAAGGTCATTGCTGGTATTTATCGACAGGGATTAAAAAAGAAAAGTGTGTAAAAGATTGTTCATTTTAATAGCTTACTTTTTCTGCTAGAAAATGATTTTTCTTACACACACACACGATTTCGCTTGAGGTAAAAAAAAATTTTGTTACTTGTATTTCACCAATGGACCCATTTAATGTGCAAAAGCTGGTTCCATATGATGGGATGGATTAATGTTTGAACAAGTCCTCCGATTAACTCCCTTCTCACCTCTGCTCCTCTCATCAACATAACATTGAAATGAGTGATGATAAGCATACCCATTAACATCACTCATTTCAATCATATCAGTCACATTGTTCCTTTCCTCTCAGTTATATATTCCCTAGGTTTCATTTGCAGTTTTTCATTGTCTATGGCCAATAACCATTAATATGCCATCATTGGAATAGCCATTATATTTTATACTTTCTTTATTTCAGGGTTTCTAATGATATTGAGATTTTGAAGACTAAAGAATGACATTACAAGAAATACTTCACAGGGTGTCCTTGGTAAAGTGCCATTAATTTCCCATTCCTGTAATCCATGGCATCAAAATTGACTGAGACTTTCCTCTTATATAACGTCTTTCATCAGTTCTGATTTGTAAGTTCCAGACAAATGTATAAGATACCAACTTCATTTGAAGAAAACGGTCTTAATTGGAAATATCTACAGAAATATTTTTATACTGAAAATTATGGGAGAAAAGTAACTTTCTGTTTAATGAAAAACACTTGAAATTATGGAGAAGCTAAATGAACGACTGGATGATAATAGAAGAGAGACTGGCAAGACTGAGGTCTCTCCTCATCACACAGAGAAAGTGTACAAGTGTGACATATGTGGGAAGTGTTTTAAAATCAGAAGATGTTTTATACAACATAAATTACTCCATAAACAACCTAAACACGTGTGTGATATATGTGGGAAAAAGTTCTCTACTAATCAATGTTTATCTAAACACAAACGTATTCACACAGGAGAGAAGCCATATCATTGTGACATTTGTGAGAAAAAATTCTCTGAAAATTGTATTTTGTTGAAACATAAACGTATTCACACTGGAGAAAAGCCATTTCATTGTGATATTTGTGGGAAAACATTTGCTGAAAATAGCAATGTATTGATTCATAAACGAATGCATACAGGCGAGAAACCATATCAGTGTAATGTTTGTAACAAAGCATTTTCAGTGAAAAGTAATTTATCAAAACATAAACGTACTCATACAGGCGAGAAACCCTATCGTTGTGATGTCTGTGATAAAACCTTCTCTGCTAATGACACTTTATTCAACCACAAACGTATTCATACGGGAGAAAAACCATATCATTGTGATGTCTGTGGGAAAACATTTTCTGAAAATAGATCTTTGTCTACTCACAAGCGTATTCACACCGGAGAAAAACCATACCATTGTGATATTTGTGGTAAAGCATTCTCCAACAGTAGTTCTTTATCGACTCACAAACGTATTCACACAGGAGAAAAACCTTACCATTGTGATGTGTGTGGTAAAACATTCTCTAAAAGCAGTAACATATCCATTCATATTCGCATTCACACAGGAGAGAAACCATATCGTTGTGACATTTGTCGCAAGACATTCTCTGAAAATAGTACTTTATCTAAGCATAGACGTATCCATACAGGAGAAAGGCCATACCATTGTGATATCTGTGATAGCACATTCAATAATAATAGTTCATTATCTACACACCGGAAATTTCACACAGGAGAAAAACCATATCATTGTGATATCTGTGGCAAGACATTCTCTGTTAGCAGTTCTTTATCGAAACACAAACGTACACACACTGGAGAAAAACCTTACCATTGTGACATTTGTGGTAAGACATTCTCTGAAAGTAGTTCTTTAGCCAAACACAAACGTACACACACTGGAGAAAAGCCATACCTTTGTGATATTTGTGGTAAATCTTTCTCTGATAGTAGCTCTTTTTCTAGACATAAACGCAATCATTCAGGAAAAATCTTACCATTGTGATTTGTGCGAAAGTACATTCACTACTTGTAATTCATTCTCTACACCAGTGGTTCTCAATCGGGGTCTATATGACTCTTTGAGGTCCATGTGACCACTTGGGGTCCATATAAGACTTTTGGCAGTCCACACAAGCAAAATAGTAAATGGGGTCCACAAGTAGTAGTTTATGGACCCATGAAAAATTTTGCTTTAGATTCATTGGAAAAAAAAAACAGATTTCTTTAATGTTTTACATAGTTCAGACTCTACAAGTGAACATCATCATCATTTAACATCCACTTTCCATGCTGGCATGGGTTGGATGGTTTGACCAAGGACTGGTGAGCCAGAAGGCTGCACCAAGCTCCAATCTGATCTGGCAAAGTTTCTACAGCTGGATGCCCTTCCTAACACCAACCACTCCGAGAGTGTAGTGGGTGCTTTTACGTGCCACCAGTATGAGGGCCAGTCAGGTGGCTCTGGCAACGACCATGCTCAAATGTTTTTCATGTGCCAGTAAGGTGACGCTGGCAACGATCATGCTCAAATGGTGCTTTTTACATGCCACCAGCATGGGAGTCAATCCGTAGCCCAGATGTGCCTTTAACATTCCACTGGCACGAGTGCCAATCAGGCGATACTGCCATCAGCCACATCAGCGATTTTGAGGTGAAACGCAAAATAGGAAGCATCTATAAAACTAGTTTTTAAACATCAAATGGCCGGGGGTGAGGTCACCAGAATAAAACAGTAATCAAAGGATTTGATAGGCAAAAAATGGTAGAGAACCACTGATTTTCACACTAAAGATAAACCATCCACCAGTGTGATATCTGCAGAATATAGTTGACAATACTTCTTTCTGAAAACCACATTTTCATTGAGAGAGATCATTCTTCACAATTCTCCAACTTGGTACTGATGCTCTTCCCACCCCAACGTTTTTATTTTTGGTTCTGTGAGGAAATATGGCTGTGCTTTTGACCGTTGTAGACTCTGTGACTGGGTCACAGTTGGTGCAACAAAAACTTTGATACCAAATAATAAATATTTAAGTGAAGTTAACAGTCTTTGTGTTTTTTTGAACAGTTAATAGGCAGCTTTCAGTGTTGTAATTGCTTTAGTTTCAATACAAGGTAACATACCAAATCACTTGCCAGACAAATATGCTTCTGAAATGATTTAAATTGAACATCTGAAAGTCAATGGCTTTGGGGAAAGCCATGCAGTGGTGATTGGGAATGAAATCTTGAGTGTGACATTATGGGGGTGAAGGATGGACTAAAATGGTTAGTGCAGGGTCTGGTGAAGAGGGTGGAGTGGACAGTATGGATGAAGAGAGGAAGAGTGAATAGTGTATTGGGTGGAGTTCAGAAGATGAGATGCCATTGGAGTGGCGATGAGGAAAGTAAAATGAGACTGAGATGTGGAAATAGGGTTCCGTTGTCTTGAATTTTGTAGTTGTAACATTTTCCTCCACCTTTTCAGGAACGGGGGACAAACCATCTTTTAGAAAATTACTATTTCTAAATCTCACAACATGAGATATTCAGCAACAGTACTTTGTAGTAAAGATTGTTTGCCAACATAACATTCGTCCCAGATCGGGACTGCCATGTTATGTTGGCAAACAATCTTTGCTACAAACCATCTTTTGTCCCCCTTTTTCCTAATTAAAATGCAACCCTACAAAAATAGGCCCATGCACTTTTTTCTTTAATTTTTCCTTTAGGAACAATTTGTTGGGTCTCCATACAGTTTTGCAACTCTGCATCAGGAACAAAGGAAAACGACACTTCTCAGCAAAATTTACCAATTGGCCACAGTATAATATACATCAGAGAATTGGACCATACCTTCATTGCTGTGCAGAACTTGCCACTGTTGTACTCTGAGAATTGTGAATGTTAATGATCTTTGTGTCATCCTCATCATTTAATGTTCTCTTTCCATTCTGGCATGGGTTGGATGGTTTGACTGGAAAATAGTAAGCCCGGGAGCTGCACCAGGTTCCTGTCTGATATGGCAAGTTTTCTATGGCTGGATGCCCTTCATAATGCCAACCACTCTGAGAGTATAGTGGATGTTTTTTACGTTCCACTGGCACAGGTGCCAATGACCTGACACTAGCATCAACCACAACTACAGTCTCACTTGGCTTGACAGGTTAACACAAGTACGGTATATCACCAAGGGTCTTAGTTACCTATCACTGTTTCTACGAGGCCCAATGCTTGAATGGTGCTTTTCATGTGCCATTCAGACAGCACTGGCATCACCCACATGAAATCAACTGTATGTGGTGGCCAGATTACAGTTCCGATTCTGAAGCATCAGCAAATCAGAAATACTTTGTGCAATCTAAGATGTATGGAAAAGTAGAGACCACCTTACTCTGTGGGATGAAGTTAAAATAATAGAGAACACTACTAGAAAATACAAAAATTAAAAGAGGCAGCACATATACTAGGACACAATAACCTCCTAAGCAGACCGAGTGCAGATATGTGTAGACTATGGGAAGCGGTATTATGGAAGGATACAAAAATATTAGGTTTATAAGCACTAAAATACCCTCTGTAATTGCTCACAAGCATATAGCGTAATGGTTAAGAGTGCAGGCTACTAACCCCAAGATTCAGAGTTCTTAAATAATAACAATAACAACATCAGCAAAAAATACCTGAGGAATGAGAACCCAGGGTTGGGTTCAAAATTCTACCAGGACACCTGATGAAGGCTGAAGAGTAAATCAAATCATCCTGCTGTTTTTACATTTCTTTTACACATCTCCGTATATCCACATCCATTATCGTACAACATAAATTCATGATTCATTAAAATTGTCTCCACCTCTAGAGGATGTATCAATAATTTATGTCATAGGGTATTTGATATACCTGTATTTGTCTATGTTGTTCAAATGCATAGACAAAAGGTGTTTCTCTTTGATTAGTTTGTTTCAATTATGGGCATAACTACAGATTTCTGCCTCCCACCCCACTCGGAATTTGGATGATCATACCTTTCAGAAAAATGGATAGTCCGAGGTATATTTGTAGAGGATTTCATTAAAAAAATATCCATTTTCTTGAAAGTCAAGACGAATTGCAGTGGACTCCGG
>NC_068987.1:3139223-3146370 GCF_001194135.2 Octopus bimaculoides
CCACCCCTTCTAAAACACCCCCAACTCCCCGAAAAAATTTGTATATTCAGAATCTGTATGATATAACACATATTCGTAGTTATGCCAAATTATGCATGCATAAACACTGGTAATTATTTTTTGAATGAAACCTAATCCAAGACGATCAAGACCACTAAAGATGATTTCAGTCGTCATCATTTTTCTTTCTTTTTATATGTCGAGGACTAGATTGCTAAATGTTGTCTCTCTCTCATTAAAAAAAAAATTTAATGAAGCGGTTTGAGTAGGGTTTGGCTGCTATTTTGGGGAGGTCAAAAACTACGTAGGAAATTAGAAACAAGAGATGCAAATTAAATGTTGTCAGTCCATTAAGCTATTGGGGATTTTTAATTGATGTCACCGGTGTTGTAGAGGCAGGGAAAATATATTGAGGGACACCGTCGCCGTATTATCAAATGTGATTAATCTAATTAATCTATATATGTGTACGGATTATCATGATATTAAAGTGGACTGATGTTTATGGTATAGCAGAGAGCAAACAGGCTTCAGAGTCCGTGATCCAGTACCTGCAGGGTTACTTATTTCATCATAAAACCATTCCATCAATTGCTTGTTCCCTGTTCTCCAAGACAGACAAAAATAGGTTTTAATCCCCAACCAATGAACGATTAGCTTTCCTGATCCTTCTTCATATTCCGACTGGTTTTCCGGTCTAAAGCGCTTATTTGGATTGTTATTGCACTCTACCCTGTACATTCTTTTATTATCCATGTATTCCCGATTTACTTAATCTACGGACATACACACATATGTGTATATATACATACATCATTTACTCATCTCTCCCTCCCTCTCTTTATATATACCCTTTCTTTCTTCAACATCAGTCGTAATGCTGTCATACCTTTCCTCGTGTTAACCGATCGCTCCATTCAAACTTGCCACAAATCAGTTTATAATCGATCTTTATTGTTTTAGCCGACGTAGCATCCGTTCTTAATGTTCATATATTTCTTAATGTAGAAATAGAAATGTTTTTGTCAACAACTTGTGTGTCACTCGGAGAAGTGTCATCCAGCAACTAACATTGTGGTGGTGGTAAGTAGAAAAGTATGTCTACATTGTATATATTCCTTTTTTGTGAACAGTTGCACGTGATATCCAAGACAAGAAACTGAAACATAATAGAATATATATATATTTACAGATATTTCTCAACTTTTAAGAATATCTCGAGATTTTATATGGAGGACGTTAAAAACTTGGACACCTCAAATACAGTTGTTTTTATTAATATAAATCCAACGACATGGACAAACAGTGGCGAGGAACCGTTACCTCGTGAAGTGTTTACTAAACAAAGATCTGAACACAGCAGCAATTCTGAATATCGCTGTGAGATTTGTAAGAAAATATTCACTTCAGAAAGCGAAGTTTTGAGGCACAAAGAAATACACAATAGGGAAAAGCCTTACCACTGTGATATTTGTGGGAAATCTTTTCTCTATAATTGTAATTTAATAAGTCATAAAAGAATCCACACTGGAGAGAAACCATTCCATTGTGAAGTGTGTGGTAAGTCTTTTGTTCAGAATAGTAATTTAACAATTCACAAACGGATACACACGGGAGAGAAACCGTATTCTTGTGATGTCTGTGGAAAGTCTTTCGTTAATAATAGTGATTTAAATCGGCACAAAAAAATACACACCGGAGAGAAGCCCTGTCATTGTGAGATCTGTGGAAAATCGTTTATCACCAACACTAAATTAACAACACACATAAGAATACACACGGGAGAGAAACGGTTCCATTGCGACACATGTGGCAAATTCTTCACACAGAATTCGAATCTTGTTATTCACAAACGTAGACACACTGGAGAAAAACCTTTTCACTGTGATATCTGTGGGAAAGCATATATCACGAATGGTCTATTAAAAACACATAAAATTGTACACACTGGAGAAAATCCATTTCATTGCGATGTCTGTGGGAAATCATTTTCTGTTAATTCTAGTCTTGTCGTTCATAAAAGGATACATACTGGAGAAAAACCGTATCGTTGTGAGATTTGTGGCAAATCTTTCATCTCTAATTCTAAGCTGACAATCCACATACGTAGCCATACTGGAGAACAGCCATATAGTTGTGAAATATGTGGGGAATCTTTTGTGTCGAATTCCAAACTTACAATCCACATTCGTAGTCACACAGGGGAACAACCATATTGCTGTGAAATCTGTGGTAAATCTTTTGTAAATAATTGTGATTTAAACAGACATAGGAGAATCCATACAGGAGAGAAGCCATTCCACTGCGAAACCTGTGGTAAATCCTTTATTGATAATTCTCACCTTGTAGTTCATAAAAGAATCCACACTGGTGAAAAACCACATCATTGCGAAATATGTGGGAAATCTTTTGTGTCAAATAGTTATTTAACAAGTCACAAGCGAATCCATACAGGAGAGAAACCATTCCATTGTGAAATCTGTGGCAAATCTTTCATCACCAACGGTCTTTTGAAAGCACACAGAGTAATTCACACTGGAGAGAAACCTTTCCACTGTGAAATCTGCGGCAAGTCCTTTATTACAAATGGTCTTCTACAAACTCACAAAAGAATACACACGGGAGAGAAACCATTCCACTGTGAAATCTGTGGCAAATCTTTTATCACTAATGGCCACTTAACGACACACAAAAGGACACACACAGGTGAAAAACCTTTCTATTGTGAAATATGTGGCCAGTCGTTTATTACTAATAGTCTGTTAAAAACACACAAAATAAGACATTCTGGAGAGAAGCCATTCCATTGTGATATTTGTGGCAAATCTTTTATTGCTAATGGTCTTTTATCAATCCATAAAAGGATCCATACTGGAGAAAAACCATTTCAATGTGAAATATGTGGAAAATCTTTTGTTAATAATGCAAATCTTGTAATCCACATACGAACTCACACTGGAGAGAAACCGTTCCACTGTGAACTGTGTGGGAAATCTTTTGTTTGTAATGATTATTTGAAGAGACATAGGCGTATACATAGTGGAGGGAAGAGTTCTAACTGTGAAACTTGAGAGATCATTCTCTCTCACAAACCAACAGATTTATGTTCATCATCAACCCTAGTACATCACTGTCTCGAGTCTACAACTGAAAGGGCCAGTTACCTGTGGTTACCATGGCAATATGAATAACTGAGATTGCCAGACTTTTGCTGGGTTATTTTATGGCAACATGAAATGGACAGTTTTATTCAAGAACATGACACAGCTCCCTGTTTGGGAAGTGAAACCATGATCATGCATTTGCGAGTGCAAGACCCTTAACTAAGCCATCCACAGACAGACATGCATTGGAGAGCATTTATCACAGTGAAATATTTTTGGAAATAATTTTCTTTGAATTCTCATTTTCATCGTTTTAACATTTACGTTTCTATGTTGGCATGAACTAGAAGGAATTCATTAAGGTAGATTTTCTACAACCAGATACCCTTCCTGTCACAAACCCTTACTTGTTCCCAAGCAAGGTAATATTTCCTATGGCTAGATATGTTTTCAGAGAGGAGTGGAACCAAATAACATTGGCTGTACGATGAGGACACTTATTTACAGCAGTCATACAATGTTATGCATGCACACACACACACACACTGGACTTCTTTCAATTTCTATCTATCACATGTACTCATAAGGTTTTGCCAACCAGGTTCTAGACAAGACACTTGTGGTCTACAAATCCGATCTTATTTGAGAGAAATCTTTTCACCAGAATATCGAGAAAACCCATATTTGTAAATTATAAACTTATAAGATGACTGAACAAAGGACAAAAATTTATCAATGTGATACATACAGACTATATCAATGTGGGGAATTGTTGCCTGAGTTCCTCACACATACACACAACCGGAAGATCTATCTGTATGTCATTAAAGTTTTTTGTTTTGTTTTTGTTCATAGAGACAGTCGTATTAATAATCACTGGGAAAATACAGAGTTAAAGCTTTATAACTATAAAATTTGGGGGAAATTTTTATTCAAAAGCCATATTTTAAAACCTAATCATACATACACAAGAAAAAATGTTACTGAAATGATTTGCTGAAAACATCTGTAAATAGGAGTCGAAAGAACAAATAATTAAAATATTTATGTAAAATCTTCAAATTGTGACAAAATATTCACATTTATAAGTAAATTAAGATCTTATAATATTTGTTGAATGACATTTTTTTTGAATAATTAAAATTATTTCAAAACTAAAATTTTGTTGAATAAAATTGTTTTTATGCTCCAACTTCCCTCCAGACCTTTCATTGTAGCAGCATTGATAATGGCAATCCTAAAATTTTGTAGCTGCCAAGCAGCAGGTAGGTTCCAGGGACAGGCAAATTGTTGATTGATGCATGTCTTTTGCAAAAGAAGAGAGGAATTATCAGTAAAAGCATGTCATCATTTTAACTTCCACATTTCCATGCTGGAATGGGTTGGACAAAGTCATCATCATCATCATCATTTAACGCCAGCTTTCTATGCTGGCATGAGTTGGATGGTTTGACTGAGGACTGGAAAGTCAGGAGGCTGCACCAGGCTCCAATCTGATCTAGCAATGTTTCTACAGCTGGATGCCTTTCCTAATGCCATCCACTCCTAACCCTAAAACCCGAACCCTAACGCTAAAACCAGTACAAACGCACAAACGATGTCATAAATAACAGTACCGATAATAGTTGTTGACAAACAACGGCAGTAATTTTATTCAAGGGAAAAGATTCCATTACACCACCAGAACGTCCTGTTGACAAACCACAGCAGTCATTGTTTTCACCTCAATAGATGTCAGTGATTGGTTGAAATTACCAAAATACAACAACTTTTAACATGAAATAACTTCAAATATAAAAATTTTTCTCTGTTCTATAAGACAAAATATACAAGTATACGAAGTTTTAAAGTGTTTCGGTAGAAAACACACTAAATAAAAAATGGTGTCTGCCAAATCAGAAAGATCCAATTTTTGTTATTATGAGGGTCGGCTGAAATGTTCATAGGCTGAGCAAGACACTCATGGAATGGGACCAAATGAAGTTCATTTTTTAACTTAGTTCCTCTCTTATTGTCTACACACTCCCATAAGTAGTTGCAGTGCTTGGATCGCACTGGTGAAGAAGCTATTCTGTTGGTCAAAATGGTTATCAACAGCAGACAAGACATCATCACCATCAACATCATCATCATCATCATCATCATCATCATCATCATCACAGTGATACTGGTGCCCAGCTGAGTGTTTTTCTATGTTGAGAAACAGATGGAACCAAATCATTAAAATAGGGAGGGGTTATCAACCAGTTCAGAGCCAGTCACGCTCAGCAGCCATTGAAACCAAGGACTTTTGTGCTGAAGCATTGCCCCTAATGAAACAAGACCCCATTCATCAGTTTTTCTGAGTGTTTGGTCTTGATAGCCTTTCATAACTGCCTCAGCAAGTTGGCATTGAACTTTCCATTCATGGTGTGACCATTTTGAAGATAGCAATTAAAACAATATTTTTTTGCATTAACGTATAGTATATGTAATAGTGTGAAGTGTATTTTGCATATTAAAATGGTTAATTTTGTAAATATATCAAGTGGAGTCAACATAAGCAGTAAAAATATAAATTGCAAGCATTTCAAAATGTGGGACACTACATGACGAAAACTAACAAAAAAGGAAGAAAATAGTGGTGCTTGTTTTCCAAAAGTACAATGAGAAAGAAAGAATGAAAAGTGAAAAAGTAAACTCGGAGTCTGAAGCGAGTGCTAGGCAGGAGATGAAACAAAATGTCTTATGTATGCACTGGTCAAGTAGGAAACAGATAAGTGATAAGAAATTGGATGGTCTTTTGGTGCCAAAAAGTGAAGAGAGACAGAGTGGATGGAGTAGAGAGTGTTGGGGAAGAGCAAGTACGAAGAAAGAGGGACTGCAGAGAAAAAAAGGGAATAAAGATGGACAGGAAGTAGTTGACAGAGATGGACAGAGGAAGAAATGGAAGGCAGCAGATAGAAATAGATGGGGAAGGTTTTGAGCACAAGAGGGGAGAGAAATGGATAGAAAGGAGAGAAAATCTTGCACCAAATATCGAACAGTGTGTGCGGGTACCACTGAGTGGGAACAGAAGCGAAGTGTGTGACATTACATTGACTAACGACCATAAAATCTTGCACAGAAAGTCAACACACGTGTATTTATAGATATATAAATAAAATTTAGTATGCAATAAAAATATCAAATAATTGTCTTAAACATTCAAACCAGCAAATTCACAATTTAGATGTGTGACAAGAGGCATTATTCCATACAAATATCCACATAATTATATTAAGAGTTAGATTGTAAGAGTATAGAAATATAAAAATATAACCATAAAAGATATAAAAATGAAAAATATATAAAAAGCATAAAAAAAAACAAGAAATAAACATATAAAAAACATGAAACCTTAATGAGGGGTACCATGAAAATAGAGAGTAAATTAAAGGAGGTGATTAAAAAGTATCAGTCCAAACCTATTGCCGTTTCAGAAAAGTTTTTTAAGGGTCTGTAGGATGTTAGTCCAAATTCAGTTCCCTGTGTAAAACCATTTCCTTCTTCAGGGTTCCATTCTTGAGGTAAAAATCCAGTAAAATCAGATAAAGCACCACATTGTGGAAGTTCAGCCATTAAAAGTACAATTTTTGAGTGTCAATGAATAAATTGCAAAATAAACATAAAAATGCCAAAATGAATCGGACAAACCAAAGAAAATTGTTTTTATACAAGGATTAAAAGGGTGGACAAGTTGATTTTAGTTAATCATGTTAATGAGGAAGGAATTTCAACCATGTTTCGTGGTCTGCTACCACAACAGCTCCTTTATAGGATCCAGTTAGCTGAAGACATCATCAGGAGGAACCACGTCCTGTTTTGGCCCCTACTCCTCTACCGTTTTGACGTGGCGGGGCCCTTCCTTTCGGAGGTGTCTTCAGCTCTGGTGTTGGGTGCATGTCTTCTTTCTTCTATTCCCTGGCCTCTTCGATGCAGCATCAACGAGTGTCAGCGTCCGACTGATCGTCATGTCAAGTTCCCCTTTTTATATCTGCTGCTAGGCTCCAGCAGGCAGCCCC